>NW_018020680.1:190444-232990 GCF_002006095.1 Pseudomyrmex gracilis
CCTTAAGTCTTTATTAATTGTTTTAAAATATTATATATGTATATTTTTTTACTTGATAGATTAGAATCTGTACCTTATCATAAAATATACTTAGAGTAACTGATGTGATATAAGTAAGAAGGTGACATCCAAAAACACTGATGTTGTGTAGATTAGTAAAATAATGTTCTATTTCAAACGTAATTACTGTGTAATAATATAGATAGCCATAACCGATCCAAATTGTTATGTTATAGAGTATATTCAAATACATTTTTTTTCGAGAATAGATACCTATACCGAACACTAAACACATCACTAGTAGAGGATGTAAAGCCTGTTTTACGGTAGTCATAGTGGTCACTCTCTGAATTTCTGAAGCCAAATGAATTCGTCTTTTTAGCTCGTTCGGTAGATATACCCAGTAATCAACTTGATAATCTGATAAAATAATGTGTATATTTAATACGATTAAAAATAGTGCAATTACATTATTCTCACTCTTTCGTATTATACTCAATGACGTAGTCAGTCGTTATCATCTGACGGTATTAATAGTTGTTGTCACTTTACGTACCTCAAACATTTTAGAGTGTTATCATTCAATTATGTTTATAATTCATAAAAATAGCACGATGAAGATAAATGTAAGATATATATTTATATATATCTTGTGTTATATATATACATACATACACAATATTAAAGATTGTAGTTTGATACGATTAGTTTAATACGATACAGTGTCAAATATTGTTTTTTATTATGTTTTTGTAATTAATATTTAAAATTTTATAGAATATTGTATAATACTTTTAAATGTAAACTTTTTAAAAATAAGTTTCTACATTATTAGGTTTTTCTTTAGCGTTGACTAATGTTTTATATACATTTATGAAATGAAATAAGAATATACAATAAAGTCAAAAATAGTGCATCCTAATAGTAACATGATACTTATAAGTTGTTTTTGACGGTCATTATCAAGCAGTATAATTATACATCACCGATTTTTCAGTATTTCTATCCATAAAGTTGTGTTAGATATAATCCCAGTATAACAGCATATAAATTATACATTTAAAAATATTAATCTTGTTTTTACTACATTTTGTTTATGCTGTGACAATTATACAACACACTGATTTGTATAAAAATTGTGTAATTAATGGAACTCATTTTAATTAGTACAATCTACAAGTGTAATAATGAAGTGTAATATAATAATAAATAAACCATAAGAAAAGTTTTTATTATTTAATACAGTGACAGCAATTCTATTGAATGAAAAATATATATAAAAGTATATTTGTGAAAATATATTATATATAAAAGTATATTTGTGAAAAAAATTATAATTGTAAAAATTAAGAACTGGCAAAACAGTAAAACAAAGTGTTACTATTTTATTATAATACAGAAATGAACTTTTAATATTTAATTTTGCACAATATACACACGTTCTCTGAGAAGAGTGAAAAATACAATACACACATACATATATATATTTTCCAAATATTACAAATATGTTATGTTATTGTTTGTCTTAACTTCTATATTTTCGCAAAGTATTGCTTCAAAAACTTGTCTCTCTGTAAATGGAACTTGTTTCTTTGTTAATGTATATATTTTAAATCTTGCAGTACAAAAACGAAAAATGTTTTTGTAGCAAACTATAAGAAAATAAAATAAATTTAAATAGGAAACAACAATTTCATAAGATTATAAGGTATAAAAAGTGAAACTATTTTAAATTATATCATTTTACTCTATTATTTACATTTTGAAACATAATATTAAAAACTATTTATTGTACATATATATAAATATAAACAATATAATGTATCAATATTTAATATGTATTGAAAAGTGACCTTTGGTTCGAAATGGTGAATCCAAATGTATCGTTGAAATAATCGGCTAATATAATGTATATATTTTAAAACTAAAAAGTGTAAAATATATTTAATCAGATTAAAATAATAGAACCTTACTTTCTGCAGAAAGTTATAGCCAAGAAAGGTATAGTCAAGAAAGAAACCAAATCCAGTAAATTTTAATAGATGATGTGTTATTTGCAATATAAATTGATGAATCCTTCATGCAAAAATCCACACATTATTTTACACGTTATTTTAAATAGAAATTTTTTAATGTGTCATTTTTATTATATAATATAAAACTAGATTTTATCTCATCGTATATATCAGCATATCGACAAGAATATGTAATTTGATGAATTACTTTTTCTACTTTCTTAGCCTACAATTTTATAAATATATGTATTTACATGTATGCATTTACGTTAATGTATTTACATGTATGTATTTACATTAATATAATTGCTTATTTTATTTACTCTTACAATAAACAGATATCAATTTTGTATTAAAAAAGTAGTTGAACAGATTTACTTTAGCGCTAACAGTGTTTTACAAACATAATTTAAATAGAAAATCCTGACTATAGTCAAGACAGTAAACAATGAAAAAGCAATCCAAGTTATCTCCGGCAGTTTCGTCATTATGTATGTAATGTCATTATATGTGTAGCAATATATAAAAGCATTAGTGGTATATACGTGAAAGTGCCAAATATTCTCAAGATCATGTGTGTTTCGAACATAGTGTTTAATTCGCGAACTAGTTTGGCACAGTTCTAAATGAAAATGCTTATCAGTAAATAAAATTAGGGAATATGACAACAGAAAAACACGTACACATGTATGCAATTTATTTTTATATTAGTGAAAATCTATATTAAAAAACATCTATATTATATCAAAGTTACTAAATTTGTTCAAACACATTCATGTACTTCTAAAGTTTTAAAATTTTTAACTAAACTAAACTAAATTTTTATTTTATATGTATGTAATGTTCACTAAAGTTATAACGCAGAATGATCGTTTCGATTTTCCTGTAAAACTTTCTACAAATCTTTCAATTAATAGATTGCATAGAATTATTAAGCAAATGTTACATATAAAAATTACTTTTCATATATTAATATACTCAATATACTTTTTTTTATATATTAATCTACTTACATATTTTAAATAATATACAACCCACATTCACAAATAGTGTGTTCACTATCATGTTAACCTGACATATGATTTGTAACAAACGGTATAACTATATACCAATAAGTCTTCAACACTTCTATCATAAAGTTTATGTTACTTAGAAATCCAGTATAAGACAGCATAGAAACCATAGAATTATATTTCTTTTTATATATCTGTGTAATCGTTTGTACGTTTGTGAAGTGCCCAGCTTTTTGTCAATGTGCAGTCTACAGCTTCAAGTCTTTTTAGAAGTAAATCGAAATCTCTGAACATTATTAGATTTAATATTAATTATGTGTTATATATCTATACATATCTGTGACAATATATCTGTTTTTTTGACAATGTGTAAAAGATAATTATAAATTTATAGGAATACTTGTGATAGTAGATAAACGTATCGCAAATTTAAGATTAACACTTTGAAGATATACAGTATTATATATTTATAGTTTTATTATCCGCGCTTTAATAGATTAGAATCTGTACCTTATCATAAAATACACTTATGTGTAGAATAACTGATGTGATATAAGTAAAAAAGATGACATCGAAAAACACTGACGTTGTGTAGATTAGTGAAATAATATTCTATTTTAAACGCAGTTACTGTATAATAAAATAGATAGCCATGACCAATCCAAATTGTTGTGTTTATAGAATATACTCAAATACATTTTTTCTCGAGAATAGATACCTATACCGAATACTAAACACATCACTAGTAGACGATATAGAGCCTGTTTTAGTCGGTAGTCGTCATAGTGATCACTCTCTGAGTTTTCAATGCCAAATGACGTCATTTGTTTATTTTCGGCTTATTTTGTTTGGTGAACACACACATTAGTAATCAACCTGATAATCTGATAGATATAGATATGTAGATTTAATGCGTATATAAGAATAATGCAATTACATTATTGTACATCACTTTTTTGTATTATACTCAATGACACAGTCGATCGTTATCGCCGAACAGTAATAATAGCTGCTACCATCTTGATTCAAACTTTTTAGAATGAAGATAATTGCAAGATATTATATTATATATGTATATGTATATGTGTGTGTATTAGATACATATATATATGTATCTAATATATAATATAAAAGATTGTAGTGTTTGGGATACGTTACAGTGTAAAATAATGTTTTTTATTATGTTTTTAAAAAATGCACTTAAGTTTTTAAAACTTATCTTTTATTTAAAATATTTATAACTGTTTGCAAAATTAATTTCCATATACTATCTCGGCAAAACAATAACAATTATTTTAGGCAAATTATTTTAGCAGTATGTTTGCAAAATTAAATTTAAAAAGAAATTGTTCGATATTTGAGAGAAAAATTTCAGCTATGTGATGTTTAGAAATATAATTGCAAATAAAGAAATCAAATTAATTCATGTATATACTTATGGAAATGCATAACGACTGTTTTTTAATTTTTGACAAATATTATTTACAACATTTTATTGTGACAAAACTGTTGCGTTACGGCAAATCATCTTAGTGCAATCATTGCAAAATCGTTGTCATTCATGATATAATATTTTCACAATTTGCCTATTGGGATACTAGGTATTAATTTAACGCGACATCTGAAGGCTATGAAAAAAAAACTTTAGTGCCTTAAACAATGGTAGAAGTCCTTGACAGCGTCCTTCGTTTATCAGCTTTGCGAAGTTTGAATTTTGAAGTGCGAAAAGAATTTGAAAAACTCAAGTCTGGACAAGACGTTGGCATTTTGAAAAGTAAATTTTTTTTCAAGCACAAACATTGTAGTACAATGAAAATAAACGCAAGATATATACACTATCAAAGGTTGTAGTTTGATATATTACTGTGTCAAATATTATTTTTTATTATGTCATTATACTTAATAATTTCTTATAATATTAAATGCCACTATATTTTTTATTGCAAACATTATAAAAATACGAAGTTTTACACATTATTAGTTTTTTCTTTAGCCTTTATATTGATGTTTTATGTACATATATATTTTATACACATATATATAATAGAGTAAGAATACACTAGTATCAATTAGTTTTCTAACAAAAATAAAAAAAAATAATAACAATAAGAGTTTGTATTAAAAAATTTGATTTATGTCACACACACACAATAAATGCGTGTAATAACAGCTACATTAATTATAATTTTGCACTAATATCTATGTTGTTACTTACAGACATCATATAAGCTCCATAAAATGCTCCTTATCTCTGTACAACATCTAGAAAAGATCTATACTACATGTCTTCTAGGAATATGGGATCAGGTAAAGAGCGACATATGCGGTGCAGGTACAAACAGACGTTTATCATATAAAGATATACTCTGTATATTTTTAACAAAATCAGTTTTTGAGAGACAAGTATCGTAATTCGACAACTACATCGTCATTTTTGTTATGAAATTCTTTGCAATTGTGTTTCTATAGAAAAATTGTTTAAATTCTCAAAACTAAAAAGAAAGTTTTGAAAAATGTACTTAAATTTTTAAAAACTTAATTGTACAGATGTAAAGTAAAATAAAAATCTATGTAACTTTTATTTAAACTATTTCTTCATATCTTTTCAATGATATTCGCGTAAGAATGTAAAACCTAATTTTTTTAAAGAGAGATGTTTCTACCAATATACAATCGATTGTTAACAGGAAAATTTATAAAATGATTAAGATAATTAAGTCCACATATAGTAGCAAGTACTATATTTCTACGATATTTCAGAGTTTTTAATTTTCGAGGTTTACGAGACCCTCCTTTTTTTTATTAGTAGAGATACACATGTTATTTATCGACAAAAATTATTATATTTTGGTTCCAAAATGATACATTAGGCATTGCAGGGGTAATAAAATTTCCAAATTACACGTTCACATAAATATCATTTTGTTCTATCTACAATTAATTTATTCAATCGCGCCGATACAATCTAAAGAGTCTTTTTGTTGTACTAAATTATATCGAAACGTACAAAGTATCAAACACGGCGATCTACTATATTCATAGTCCGATTATACATGTGTGTTTTGCTATAATAATAAATTATCGATCTTGTGTGTCGTATTTATTGTTTTTCTTTTTCTCGTTTTTGGCAAAATGAGCGGCGCTCCGCTATTATTAATAAAACGAATAATTTAATAGAGGAAGACGACAAAAATCATGTGGAAAAACACTATCAAATAATTCTTTCATTAGTGTATTGCATCGTTATTTATGCACTCTGTTAAAATCCATTTAATAATTATCCGCCACATTAGAGCAGATACGTGTGGTGGTGCTAGAACAAATATATAATATTACGAAAGTTACTCTTATTACAAACATATATTACAAACATATATATGAGCAATAAAAGTTGAGTCCTATATAAACTTCCGTTAGTTATTTTTTATCTTAGGCCCAACCTGTTTTCTGCGCCGTTTAATCGATGCAGATATTTAGAATTTCATTTCTTATTTACTTTTTTTTTTTTTTTTTTTTTTTNTTTTTAATACGAGGGAACACGCACTTTCGTTCTTTGTGAAAATATGGCCCCATTGTTACAGGCTCGATGTAGTGTCCGGAAATGTAGATTTCCTTTCTTTATTTCTTTGTTCCTGAGTCTGCAACAGGCTTTGTGCAACTTCGTGCCATTTGTAATCTTTAACATTTACTTTATTTTATTTTTATTTTTTTTTTTTATTATTTTTTACTATTATATTTGCATATGTATACTTTTTGTATGAAAATAATCTAACGATGTGTGACATTTTGATACTGAAGTATTAATTTTCTGCTTAGATTTTATGTTTAGAGTATAATCTCTAATTCATTGATAGAAGAAGGTAACATCAATAAATGTCATCGCGCGTTCGTCAAAAAAGATACAAGCACAATTGACACGAAGTCGCACTGTTGAGAAAAGATTTTTCTGTATTAATTCTACGCAGTATATACGTGTTTTGTTCTCCCTTTTGTTTACCTACAATATAATCATTTCCTTTATGTTAATCTTCATTATATTTCCCTAATTGCGAAACAGGCCGCGTCTGAACCTGATGATAACAGATAAGGTCTTCTTATCGCTCGAACCCCTTTTCTTATCTTACTATTAGTAAAATTAGTAAAAAAGCTTATCTCTCTAATATCTCAAACAATTCAATTTCTCGAGAGAACGTGGTCAGCAAGAAATATTTAACACAGCATGTACCGGGTGTCCCGTAATAAGTCGAAATCAATCGCTTGGGAGGAGATGCAAAAACAAGAAAAAACGTTTGATATAAACATACGTCTGAAAATACGTTGTTTTAGAGTTATCGTTAATTTTATGAAATTTGAAATTGCTGTATTTCGGATTTTCTTGCAGAAGGAAGGCATTTCGAACACCTCTCTCTCTTATAATTGTTATATTATCCACACCCATTCACCCTATACATACGCGCGCGCGGCAGAGAGAGTTTGGAGCCACAGGAGTGACACAATGTGAGGTTCTGATCTTTGCTAAAAGCCGCAGCTCCACATGAAGTCTAGGGTAATGCTAAAACAGTAACTTTTATTTGACTTTAGTTATGTCACAAAACTCCGATACTAACCATTCCTTCTTTTAATTTCGACAAAAAATGCGAAATATACAGCAATTTTACCATACAAATAGCGATACCTCGAAAACAATTTCGGACGTATGTTTATATCAACTTTTTTTCTTGTTTTTGGATTCCCAATCACTTTCCGAACGACTGACCTCGACTTACGGGACACCCTGTATATATGAAATATTTAATAAAATTTATATATATATAAAATAAACGTATTATATATATATATATATATATATATATATCATATATATATGTATATATTAAACACTTGATTAAAGTGCAGAATATTTCTCTCTTACATTCAGTTGTCATCTATTTCGTTCGAGGCATAAGAAGATCCATCTTACATTTATCGGATTGTTTTACCTATACGTTATGAACTTTTTATATCATCCATGTGCTACACGGAATTAAACGCAATTAGCGTGCATATGGTTGAGACGATTTTTTCGCCCTGATACTGCTTCTTTTACCACTTTTTTTTTTATACGTTTACGTGGAAAGCTCGTTTCCTGTTGTAGCTCGAGAATTCTTAACAAGACGATAATGTGAATGGATTTTGATGATAAAATATTATATATATATATATATATATATATATATATATATATATATATCTCGCAAACATATATATATATATATATATACGTTTTATACATACATATATATATATATGGTATATAAAAACAGCAATATATGACAAAATGTTAAAACTCGAAACCGGATCAAAACAAAGCCGCTACTTACCGGATTTTCTTTCGCGGATACACCGCTAGTATATCGGTTCTGCATGATAAGCCGATTAACTGGCTTCCGGTTGGTCAAGTGTTAAAGCAATAATAAAAAAAAAAAAAAGAAGAAAAAAATTCAAATGCTAAAATATTTGCAATTTCTCTGATTTCAAAAGTAAGAATTTAAGATTTGACACATAACGAATTCTTTTCAGGAACTTTCTTATCTACGAACATCGTTTGCGAAGTAAAAAGCGTATCGTTTTAAGAATTCTCCGCGACGAGTTGATCGTATATTCACGCAAAGGTCGAAGACTTAGCGAGGCTTCAGTCTTTCGGACGTTAGTTTCCCTTATATTGTTGTGGTAAGTAGTATGTGGTAAATTGTATATGTGTATGTGTATGTATATGTGTGTGTGAGCGTAAGTTTGTGTATGTTATTTACTCGCGCGACATAAAACGTAATTAGTAATTGTCCCTCAGAGGCTCGTGACCATATGTGGCTTGGCAGTGGTGGAGGCAATCTCAGAGAGTCGTACGTCAATAGGGGTGCGATCGTCGTACAGGGTCGGCGCCTGTAATATAATCCCGGCTGTGCCGACGATCACGGCTAACGTGAAGATAAAGAGGAATAATCTGTCGAGCACCATCGCGACGTACTTCCAATCCTCTTTGACCTGCGGCCGAATAAATCACAAATGAGGTAATGTTTTAAAAATGCTGTGTTTTTTTGTGTTTCACATTTCGAATTAATTTATTTTTAAACTTATAATACTTTCTATATAGATACGTAATAATTTATATAATTTTTATTCATATGTATATATATGTGTGTGATTACTCTGGTAGAATCCTCTTCTCTCTTCGTATGATCGGCGATGAAGCGTATGCCTTCAATGGCCTTGTATAGTTCTGGGCAGTGGTGCCAGTGATGAAGCGTGTTACAGAGAGCGTCGACGCTTTCTTGAGTCGGAAGCTGCGGCGGTGGCGGCGGCGCGGCCGTTGCCGCTGGCGAGCCGTGAATACGACATGTGCTTCCTAAATTTATGTCCAGTTCCCTGAGAAGATACAAGTTGCAGTATGGAATAAACGCGCCAGAGATAAAAATAAAAACTTGTTTTTCTAATCTTTAAAAAATAAATTGAAAAAGTAACGATTAATAAATAAGTTTTCTCTCTTCGAGAGAGAGAGAGAGAGAGAGAGAAATAATTTATGAGAGAAAAAACAATATGTGTGTGTTTGATACTTCAAATTATTGTAACAGAAAGAGAGATATTGTAATATAGAGTTCAAATAAATCTTATAGATCTTGTATTATTATTTTGTATTATTATTTTGCAACGTTCAGGGCGTGTCTTGATGGAAACGCACCGAGGTTGCAGCTCGTCCCGTGAATCGACACTAGGAAAAAGTACGGAGGACTCGACCAATTCCGAGGCCGACGTCTCGGCGAATAATGGCGGATCTCGCAGCTCGAGACCGTTGCATGTTCTGACCATCACGCGATGCCCATGATGTCCGCCCATGCTACGCTTGTCTATTGGATATTGCGGCCTAAATTGGAATCGCATATTGTAAAATATATTGTTAACATATTAACAATAAAAATATAATTCACACAATATATTGTGTGAATTATACTTTGTCTTTTTCAAGCTTCAATACAAACATAGTGTATACGTTACGTTAAATGTTTGTCAGTTTTTTTTTTTTATATTTATCGATAAATTATTTCTACATAAATGTACGTACAATTCAAATTCTCTGTGCAAACGAATTACTGTCTTTTTTTATGACAAGTTTAAATAGATAACTTGATCATCTAGTTATTGCTTTGTTTAAAGATGAGTTTACGATATTCGTACGAGAGAAAAATCGTGAACACGCACGCTAATGCGAAAGCGTTATTTCATTACATGCTTCTAATTTCTAACTTGGCAGTTGCAGATGTTTCGGGAAAATGATGTATTATTAAATGTTTCAATGTTTATGTGTTTAAAAATAAAATCTTTAAATTCTATGCAATTAATAAAATATATCAGATACTAAGTAGCGTTTCATGTTTTGCGGCAATCTCAATAAAGCAGTATGCTCAAGTAGTTTGTGTTGTATACAAGTGACACATATAGCGCGATATATATATAGAGCGGGAGCGATGATGCACCGGGAGTGCGGTGCTACTAAATGCTTGCTAGGTATGACGTGACACTAACGTCACGTACGTAACGGGCAAACGCTAATGAGTGCTTTAAATGCCGGTTCTGGCGTAGTTGCAATGACCCTCTCTCGGGTCGCGCAAATACCAGAAGAATATATCTTGCCTGGAATCGTAATTGGTTCTCTGCGATGGCGTATTATACCTGCGCATTACCAGCAACCTCGGTAAAACATGGATGAACACACGTCGTACCCACGGTGCCATCACGTGGGTCTGCGGCGAGCGAAAGTGAACGTTCAGGACTACCACTGTTACGCATATACTAGAAAAAAAAGCAAAACCACCAAGTTATTTGCCCGCACAATTATTCGCAACAATTTTAACTTCTTCAAATTCCATTATATTGAGAAATCTTTCTCATTAAATTTACGCAAGATATTCTTTCAAAAATGACAAGTATCCACCAGCCGGATATTTATTAAAAAAGTCATTATGACAAAAAATAGGAAAAAAACAGATAGATATGGATCTTTATTTATATACATGTAAAGGTAGAAACTGACAATTAAAAATATATCTTCGAACATAGAATATCATTATAATTACTATTTATATAATCCAATAATTATCTCTATAATTTCCAGCCATTAGGAGGTTTATTTATTGAAACATATTATGTGTGTTATTTATTTTATACATTGATACATTAACTTACCAAATATATAGTCGCAGATACGTGTACTTGTTATACGATTGATTGCTTTTTATAATTACAATTGTTTACCTGAAAGTGTCGAGGATCATAGTGAAGAGGACGAATTTACCGAGAAGCGGTACCACGAGCGATGTGGGCGGGATAATCTCGGCTAGCAAGAGGAAGAACACAGTCAGCGACAATAAAATCGAAATGGATAAGCTGACCTGTAACAAGAGAAGGAAGACAAAAAATATGTACAGTCATGATTTACGCGCGAAAACAGCATTAATAGAAACGATATGTTTTTTTTTGTCTCGCAAAAGAGAAAAATCGCTTTCTTGCAGAACTGATTCACTGCGATGTACGTCAGAAAAAAAAATTTGACACGTGCTTAATTGCATATGACGCAAAAAAAATATGACAAATTTTATTGAAAAGTCAAGTTGTTTGAATGTTTGAATATTCTTAACGCTCATTAATTTTGTCAACACGTTTCTCTTCTTCTCTTTTGCGTCAATACAATACGTGCGGAACGATCTTTTGACTATAAATTGGAGTTTCGTAATGAGATGCGCATATATAGATAGCACCTTACAAGTGCATCGAGGCCGATTGGATAGGGGTAGTAGGTATTGTCTTTTCCCGATCCTCTCTCGCATTGATTCTGCGCCAAGCACGTTGCAAAGCACGTTAAAGATACTTCATACCCTCCCTCTTTTCAATCCGTTGCGTATTCGCCAATTGCTAAACGACCGGCACCCTGACATCTGACCCGCTTTCCCTTTTTCCTTCGCTTTGATTATTCTCTTCAGAGAGAAGAGAAACCTTCCTACATATCTTCCTTGTAAAACGACGAAGCGGTAGAATGTACTTGAATTATGTAAGCGCCGCACTACGTGGGTATCGGACGTTTGAGGTCGAGTGTGTCTTACGACGAGACATTCAAAGACGCAACTTCGACGCGAGAAAAAAAATCGATCGCGAGAGATTAAATCGTAAACGGGCGAGAGCCGTATCTCGATCTAATCGAGTCAAATCTTTGCGTCTGCGGAATTAATTCCCGACTGCGATGCCGCGTGGTAAATTCTCTCACAGAGAAGGTGAGTACAAAGACAGACGCGCGATATATATCGCGACGATACGGACCGCTCGCGAAATTAAACTGCTATAGCGGAAAATTGTGCCGTTCTATATTCCGACGTCATCCGAACAAAATTCTCAATTAATGTTCATGCTATTGTTAATATTATTTCTAAAATAAAACTATGTGTGCTGTTCTCTAATAATAATTTACTTTGTTACTCTACGATAGATTTAAAAAGAAAACAAAAGTCACTTATATTACTCTGCTTTTATTATGAAATAAACGTTTGAAAAAGATTGACTACTTAAGATAATTAGCTGATTACCTTTTCTCCGCTGTCGCTTGGCAGGTAAAACACCAACACCGTGAGGAAAGATATCCCCATGCACGGTATTATGAGGTTGACGGTGTAGAACAGAGTCTTCCGTCTCATGGTGATGTTAAAAGTGATGTCGAGGTAAGGCTCGTCACAACACGTGTAAAACTTTTCGTTTCTGCAATTTCGTAGGTTTTTGTTTTGCGTATTTACACGTTTTTTTCTCGCTGAACGAGATCTCGACAGTAATAGTAATTCTACGATTCCTTTCTATTCGAGAAAACTCTAAATATCGAAAGTTTGTTAATATATTAATAAAGTTAAGCATTATATATACATATGTATATATATATATATATAAGTTATAAGCTTCGCTTCTGCATATTTCAAGTTAAAGCTCTTCCGAGTTAAGAACTAATTATCGACGTTATTAATATTAATAAAATATTTGACTATGTTTTAAAATATTGAGACAATAATTTATTGACGTCCCGTTAAAAAAGTATAACGCGCTTGAGAGAAAATCTTTTTATTAAGTTAGGAGAGATACTGTCTTGTATTGTTATTTTTGCGATTTTTCTAATCTCTTAAGAGATTGCCGCGTGTCGTAAAAAACGTTGAATGATCTATAAGGAGATGATTAAAACGCACCTTACAGCCGGGACTCCTAGTATGTCCCACTCGACGGATTTATAAAACTCCGACAGATCGATGCCAATGTCGACGATATTGCTGCCTCGAACCTCATCGATGTGTCTAAGATCGACCTTAACAATAAATCACTAAAATTTACAATGCATTGTTGATGTCGACGCTGTTTGACGTTCGATCAAACGCGCGATTTCCGTTTCTACTCTCTTCCGATTTAAGGAAGCGCCAGAGAATCAGTACTGTGCGACGCGGTTAAGTATATTTAATTTTTTTTTTTTACGAGCGCAAAAAAATATAAACGAAGGCGTTTACGTGGGTGTTGACTCGGTTGACACATTGAGAACGCGTAAACTTTGAAAGTTCTTTATAAATAGCATTCGATATTCAGGTCATACAATTCGTCTGGTCGCTTATCAATTTCTACTACCGCGACGTCTTTGTCCGCTTGCCATTATTTATACCCGATGGCGAGGTTGTGCACGTGAACTGTCTCTAACAAGAGACAGTTTGCTCAATAAAGAATGATAACAAGCAATACGATCTCTCGGCACGATGTCTAACAACCGACCGCGCTAATACTTCTGTCGTAACGCGGTTACGACAAAAAGTTATGCTAGCGTATCATATTTAATAGTCATTCCTAACAGGTTTTTTCTTTACTAAGGATTCTCTTTGCGAGGAGCGTCATTTGGAATAAAAAAAAAATCTTCAAAACTCTCGAAATTGATTGTCGCGTGAGTTAAGAAACAATTAGGATCAAAGAGAAGCGCTTCAATAATTATTTATTGTACGAACTTTACTGCCTCGCATAACTTTTGCGTACGTGACAAATGAAGTAAAAAAAGTGTCCTTTAATAATCAGGTTTGTCTGTTCAGTACATCTTTTCATACAAAAGAAATTAATTAATTTATCGACTTTGTCTGTGAATGTTGTTAATTTCTGCGTTCGCGTAAAGAAAAAAAAGGCAACGACGTATCTGTCTTTCAGACGACAATTGAATAATCGATCGTGATTAAATTATCGATCGACGAAATGATAGAAGAAATTTAGTTCTCACCTGGAAGCCGTCGTAAGTCCACGAGCCAAACTTCATTACGCACGTCTGCTCGTCGAAAGGAAAATATTCGACGTCAATCTCGCAGGAAGACTTATAAATCGCAGGCGGCTTCCAATCGACCCTACCCGTATAGTTGAGAGTCGCCTTTGTCGCCAATGTCACCTCGAAGTTACCGTCGGCGCTGTCGATTGATCAATTTCGTATAATTTTAACTCCAACAGATAATTCACACACACACACACGGACACAACAAGATACAATTAAACCGCGACAACTGCCGGGCCTGTCTTACTTGTTATATAAAACTATATCGGGTCTCCATATATGATCTGACGGCACGTGCAGCATCTCCACCCCACCGTACTCCTTCGGATCCCACTTCAACTTGTAATCATACCACGACTGGGAACAAACAGGCGACAATTTGTTTAGTTCTTTATTGCCGCTTTGAGAGAGACGAAAATTGTCCTTCTCATCTCTCAGACGACTCAAAGCGCGACTCTTCTAATAATAACGAATAAAGCAAACTCTCATTTTTTGTATAATGGTTTTTTACAAAAAACTATCGCAAATTTACTCGCGGTACACATAAGAGAGTTCTCTGATTACCGAACCGGTATAACACCGGCAATATATTTTCTCTTCAAATGTTGTCGAGTTATTTTGCAACGTTTTTTTTTTACGTATTTTAATTCTGCAAATTTACAAAAAACGAAGTTCGCCCCGAGTTCGCCAAGCGGATTCAATTATCCTTATATACGTTATATCCTTTCGTTCGCGCGTGTATTTAAATGAGAAGCGACAAAGGAAAATCGCGGCATCGGAAAATCTCTGAAGCTGCCCCATCCACGATGCAACAGACCGTGCGCACAGACAATATTTTGCAACTTTCCTCATTGGAGCAAGGTAAGGCTGAAAACATCTGAGATTTGCATACGATGCGCACCTAAACTTCTTCTTTGGCTCTTTAAAATTGCGCCGTCTGAACTTTGACTGAAAAACGCTAATTAATCTGCGCACATGCTTAAAATGCTCGTTGTGCGAAAATTCGCGATGATATCTCATATTCATCAAAACTTACGCGGCAAGATTATAAAAGACTCTTTGCGCGTTATAATCCGCGCGGAAACAAAACTCTTGCTGACTCTTCGTAGATTTGGCAACAAAATACAAAGAGAAAAAAGAGAGAGAAAGATTTAAAATCATCTAACAATCGAGATAACTGCGCGAAACCCTGTCGCGTCTCGGTTGATGTCTCGACGTTTGTGCGTTGAGAAAACGCCGTTCTCGTTCGAAAATTGACTAGAAGAAGCTTTGTGAAGAATTTCGCCCGTTTATTCCAGCATCTTGTACAATTTTGATGCGAAGCCATATTGTCCGCTTTTATTGTTACCGGTACTTTTCTATTTATAGTTTCACTCGAAAGTGCCTCGTAGACAGAAGCGTGTTTTCGCTTCGCTTCGCTCATTGTGAATATCACCGCGAGAGCGAATAAACCAGCGTGCAGTATATATATACACACACACACACAAACAAACAATTGTTTGACAGTGTTCCATCGAATATCGCACAAATCAACAATAGACAACATACAGAATCGAGGAGAAATCAATTATAGGAAATTGCTAAAACTATAGCAACGTTTTGTATAATTCACAGACAGATATAAATGTTTTGAACTTATAATGTCGACTCTCTTACGTCACCAAAATTTTATTAATAAAAAGATTCAATTATATATCCCGGTATATTATTTTTATATATACGAAATGTAATTCGCGCGCTCGTCGTGCTCGTCGGAAATGTCCATTTCCTTCCGGGCGTGGACACAGGCATTTGTGCGTGCCCTTCTATGTCGAATATTAGCTCGCGCGGCCTCCCGAGTCACCGCTTACGCGCGCTTACATATTTGCCAGACAGAATATTACTTATGCCACCCCCCCGTTGTAATGCACGGCCGCGGATATTCGTGCGCGCGAATTTTGACCGTGTTTAACCGGAGCAAAGGTAACGTTTAGTTAAATAGCGAGCGCTTTCGCTTCTCTTGTGTGTGAGGGTATATAACTTATTAAACATTCATACGCACAAAATACGACGGAGATCATTCGGATTTGCAAAACTCCGACTCGCCTTGTAAAAGCCACGGGGATTAAATTTAACCGTGGAATATATTCGCGGCGATATTTTGATATCGATCTACCGACAACTCTATTTGGCGAGCAAGAACTTTTCAACAATAATTGAGATGCATCAGAAACTTGGATTTCAACAGTATAAACAGCTAGAAATTACGACAAACAAGCACGTCCGTACGACATTGTTCCTTTTACTTACTATTGAATATACAAACTAGTAACAAAAGTTAGTTGTATTTCTAACACAATTGGCGGAGAGAAAGAGAGAGAGAGAGAGAGAAAATTAAATTTTGTTAATCAAATGACGTTGGTAGCTTTAGTGCGCTTGTGTAAGAAACAAGATTTTTTTTACACCCAAGAACAATCGTAAAATCTGCAATGTTGTTTGCACTGTGACGAATCTAACGATCATAAAATAAGATATTTGAAAATTTTGATCGGTTCGCAAAACTCTCTCTGGACGAGAGAGAGTTTATTCGCAATGCGGCAGCCGAGTGTTACACGCCGGCAACGCAAACCGAATAATCTCGCAGATAAATCGCGGAATTAACATTTTCGTACTCTCGAACTATGCGATAACATTGATACCCTGACAGATCACGGCAAACTTTCAAGCTCGTCCGGCGCCACGTTTGTTCAGATCTCAGCGGTGAATCTCCACGAACATCGACGATATAGTTAGATTTACCGTGCGACATTAATATTTGGTAGTCTTCTCTCGATCGATGGAGCATCAGACGACGACGCGTTTAGTTAGGAGAAATTGTTACATATATGAAATCGCGGAATTTCCGTAATATAACAATTATGATGAGAGAGATTGCGTTATTAAATAGAATTTAATAAAACTATTCGGCAACTTTCGTCGACAATGTACAACAATTCAAGTTCTTTGTTATGAAATCAAAGACTTTTTTTTCATATTAAAATTTTTTATATTAAAATGTAAATTAACAAAAATAATTTAAACGCGTATCTTTTATCTTTCAAAATGATATTCAATATATTCACATAATTTTTATGTATTTGTTCGCTTATTTGCGTAGGTCGCGGCGATTAGTAATCAAAAGCTCGATAAGAGACGTACGAGATGAGGGTTAAAAGCCGAAGATTCGATAGCACAAAGCTTGATAAAAAAATTCGAAATTTGTTACAAAATTGAAACAATTTCGGTTCTAAGGCTGCGGGATGAACTTCAATTTATTCTTTTTATTTCTATTAATTGTTACCCGGGATTCGGGTAACAATTCCATTTTTACATTTTGATTGTTTTTCAACCGAGATAAATAATTAAACTCTCCGAAATATTTGAAGAGAGAACGCTCTCGACTGCGTTACACATTTTTTATAATCGACACATTGTTTTCTACGATAAAATTAATATCTAAGAACAATGTTGTCAAAATAATAGTATAGTAAATACTCCACGTGGCGGCGCGATAGTTTTGTCTCTCTCTCTCTCTCTCTCTCTCTCTCTCTCTCTCTCTCTCTCTCTCTCCTCTCTCTCTTTCTATTGCAGAAAGACAATATATATATTCTTATTTATCTTCTCGCTTTCTCTCATAACACACAAAACGATAGAGCGATTTACTAGGCAACACGTTGTACTTGCATCACGAGATATATTTACTTGCTCTTTAATGACGCAATTCTTCTGTCACAAGTCACACATATTTATGACACGCGTTTCTCTGTATTTCATCCCCGCGTTATATGCACGTTATATATCGCGAAGCGGAAAAATACACGAGTCGAGCACACGGTCGATGATGAATCTATCTTATGTAATTCAGCACTCTCGAAAGTGGGTTGCACGGTTCACCGGAATTATTTTCTGGCTGTTCGGCCGGAAACTCTTGTCTGTTCTTCGTTTCGTTCAACGTTTCGTATATATATATGTATATATATCCGCGCGCATGTGGACACGCATGTCTGCGTGTGCTAAAACGTGTCATCGACAGCAAACCGATTGCATACATTTATCTTCCACACACATAGACGACGCGCGGTCGATGAAGTTTTTAGTGGGACCATAAAAATGCGTACCGTGTCCATAATCGTCACGATTTTTATTTTGACAGTTGCTCTCGCTATTCAAGAGGGAGTATTACGAAAACTCGAAAATATAACGCGCAAACGAGTACAGAGTTTTTATTTTCGCTGGAAAATTCTCTTTCAAAACTTCGATAATATCTAGCATTATATTGTACGATACTTTTTTGAAGTTTCTGTCTTTCTCTCTCTCTCTCTCTCTCTTTCTTTCTTTTTGTATTCTAATAACAAAAAATCCTATAATTAATATATTACCTGTTCGACCCAGAGGTTCGTTGTCATGATCTGATTTTTCAAATTCTGCGAAAAAAATAATTGCATGAACTTATACACAACATATAGATACACGTTATATGTTAAGATTTGCAATTATAAAATCACTCTCCGAGTGATAACTTCCCGATTTTGCGAATGATTTAATATTATTATATCGCGCAAAGGTTAGCGCCAAATTATCGCCCCTCTTACCACATCGATGAGTTGGGAAAGCTTGAGTTTTATTTTAACGGTGAGGGCGTCTGTGACGTTGATCACTGGACGAACCAGCTTGTTGTAATTCGACAAGAGGTCGTCGTATAATCGCTTCGCGTCTGGATTTCCTGAGCATCCTGAGAATACGAAAAAGTGTGTCAGCGAATCTTGATCTCTCGAAAAGACGAACTTTTCGAAAAGACAAACCGAAGTTGTACACACGCCTCGTCGATTTTAACGTAACAAATAATAAGATTAGTCTCTTTGACAACAAACAAACAGTTTATTATATTTTCTTAATTTTACTCTCTCTGGTGTTTATACTGTCTTAATTTACCTATTCACTTAATTTAACAAATGTTTTAACTTTGCGTTTTTTTTTTTTTTTTTACAATATTTGCATCGTATTATACAACTGGAAAATAATTTCACGTCCTTCTATGGAGCTAATATCGATGACGATGGATTTTTTTTTTCGATAAACGAAGCGAAAACAAAGCTCGGAGGAAGGCTGAGGGAAAGGGTGCGGAAGAGCAAGGGAAATATTTCGTCCGAGGGCAGATATCAAAGGAAGGGAGACAGCCGTGGATGGTCTATCTACGTAACAGGACAGCTCGGTAATTCCGCTTCGTAGTTTTCCCATTATCCGCGCCCATGTGAGCGTGCCGTGTGGATCTCGCTTTGCGCATATTTAACTCTTTGCCGTACGGCAGTACATAAAGTGTTGCCCGTCATTACAAAGCCCAACACACAGACCCGCAGATACCAACTGGATATATACGCGCCCTACCGTCCGTACGCGCGCTCTGTTCTCTCACTCATTTGCAATTTCAAGGTAAAACGTTAAGCTTCGGATCTGCATACGACGCTACAATTTGCCATTAATGACCGTAACAGAGTTGAAGTAATTAAAATTATGGAATTCCAAATCTCTGCATTTGACAGTTCGAAATTCTTTGCGTTTCCATCTTGTAACTCCGAGACTTGAATGAAACAAAAACAATTAAGGTAAATAAAAATGCGTGTATATATAAATTTTCAACGTTTCCGGAGCAAGACGTTTCATCAACAGATTTGATATATATATATTATAAAATGTACTGCGAACACAATAATACACGGTGTATCCATCTTCGTCGCGCGCGAGAACATTTTATTTTTCAAAATGTCGAAATGGCGCGGCGCCGATTAAAAAAGACTGTTAAAAATCATTCCGTTCGTTTCGCGTCGCGCATGCATGTCGATATCACGTCATTATGACGGAGTCGCCGACAGATTCGGCTGTGTTATTTATCACTCTTTCGCACGTTATTTTATCGCTCTGTGTTTTACGAGTCTTTCTTTCTCCTCTTTTCGTTCCGACTAACGCGTGCAACGTCAGTGATTTTAATTTTGAAACCAAGCCAGAGTTTCGAACTCCTTCGCCGACTCGTACATATATATGTATATATATATGTATATTTATCGAGAGATAGTCGAGAAACTGGATTCGAGGCAAATCGGAAAAACCATAGCGCGAAGAACTCGTGAAAATGCCGATAGCGACGTCGCGCGGATTTTTATTACGTTTTTTTTTTGTTTTACCATCTCAAACATCACAATCGGTTTCAAACTCTACAAATGTAATGATTTACATACGTAAAAAAAACACGTGTTAAACAAATCTTAAATAAATACAATTTAATGTAATTTAACATTTAATTACCAGCGCTTTTTTGTACAAACGAATTGCGTTTAATTTATCAAGCAAATTATAATGAAACAAAATGTATTTTTGAGGAATTAATCTTCTAGAAAATATATTTATTTTTTGAAGTTGAAAAATGTAGCAATTTCTCTCTCTCTTTGTAACAGTAACATTTGTTTGGTCACATCAACTTTTTTCCTGGTAAAAAAAAAAAGAAAGAAAAGGAAGATATTTTTACAGCTCTGTGCTGCGTGCTGTGTTTCGCGGCGCAGCACAGGGTTCGTAATAATAAGAACAACACGCGCGGAAATGTGAGCGTAAACGCGGTCGACCACTTCCATCCGAGAACCGATAGTGCATACGCATCTCGCAGACCGCAGGCGTATGCATGATAATATGCGAACGCATGCATGTGTATAACAGTGCGCGTTCGTGTAGATTACGGCACAACATTACGGGGTCCGCAAATACAGCCGCGGCGCACGGAAAACGCTTTACAGATCTCAAGTAGTAGATATCAACGTTTGTGAACGTGCGTCCACACGTCATTACTCGAACGCGACTCTCTGGGATATACCACGGCTGATATATATATATATATGCACGTATTTTGCATAGCTTTGTAGACGTGTGTTCGCCGCGTGAAATAAAAAAAAAATTATTTAAACGGATTATTTCCCACATATTTATCGGATATGAAAAAATATAATTCTCTCGACTCGAGATATGGAATTGTGCAGACCTTGGGTCGAAGTTTTTCTTTTCTCCTCTTCAAATCCCCTTCAGTGGTATAAATACGGGAAATACGAGATTCAAAATCGGAAATTTGCAAATTGCATAAGTACGTAAATTGTGTCAATATACAGTTGGTAATAAGAATCAAATTAAGCGAAAGACAATATTTACATTAGCAAGATCACATTTTGAGAGATAGTCTACGTTTATGCGCGTTGTTTGCCGGGGGGGGGGGACAAAAATGATGAATTGATATATTTGAAAACAATGAGATGAAATTTATCTCGCGATTGGTATAATGATGGATTAGGTATGGATAGAACGCGGCGATTTCTAGATTGATCGGAACACATACCTGATATGAGCACCAACACTATCCACATGATCCCCACCAGGCTCTTCATCATGTCATTGTGTCACGTCCACCTCATTTCTTCTCGCCTTCGCGCACCCCAGATCACTCAGTTTTTGCGCTGCAATAAAAGAAAGAAGATATAAGCCGATCGGTAGATGTCGCAATCGGACATGTGGTCTTAACGACATCGACATAAATAATATCCTTTATTCCCATTTATAGCCTCGTCATATTTTTGTTCATATCTTTAAAAATGTTATTGTTTTTAAAAGCGAGTAGAAATAAAATAATATGTTTATTCTCTTGATACTTCAGTTAATTGTTTTTTTTTGTTTTTTTTTTTTTTAATAAAATACTAGAATTTAAGCTGTTCTCCTGCTTTACTTGAAAATAACTGGAAGAAAGAGAGAGAGAGAAAAAAAGAGAACTTTAATGCGAGTTGATCGCGCAAAGTCAAATTCGCAATTTATCAAAATGGCGCAATGCCCCCACCGGGTGGAACTACTAGTAAAGCATACGCAAAGAGCACGAAAGACGTCCGCTCGTGAATTATGAACAGGTAATTGTAGGCTATCGCGAAAACTTACGATCGTTCTTCCGCTCGTGCGCGATGTGTGCATTGAAACGGTGCCGATCAAACACGCGATAATGCGCGATATTCGTGCGAGGTATATGTAGGTTTTTCGAAAAATATGACTATATATAAAATATGACCGCGCGCGCGGCAAAAATCGAGTCCGAAAAGTTCATTCCAATTTGGCTTCTCAAAAAATTCTGCGCATCAGATCACAATCGGTGATCCGACAATTCGAAGTGTTCCAAAACATTGATACTTAAATTTTTTAAGATTAATTTGCTTGATTAAAATTTCACATTTGATTTGCAAATGAAACGCTTTAATTTAGCAAATTTGTTTTATTCGTCCTGTCGCATTGATCTTCAAAACAAAAAGAAGAACTGGTCGAAGTCTTGATTTCTTGTTCGATGATCTGCTTACGTATCGAGATAAAATGATAATCCCGAGTATTTTTGTTTTCTCTTTTTAATTTTTTTCTTAGTTTCTTCAAAAACACACTCCGCCGATGTGAATTCCACATAGGCGCCGCGCGATCGCAACAACGGCGCGTAATTTTCCCTGTTTGCTTTGTGCGAAATAGATATTTGATTCATGGTTTTTACGAACACACGAGCTTTACGCTCGTTATCGGTGCCAATTTTCTCAGCAAGAGATTTATAACGGTCGTAAGAATCGCATTACGCGATGTCGAACCCCGTCTGAATTTTGATATTTTTGCAGGTGCCACTCTCGACGGGCGGACGCCAATTATCGCCGCGATTCTGAGATTCCGGAATTGCCTGAATTCCAATAAGTCTTCCCTCGCAGATATTCCAATCTTCCGTCGGAACCGACTGCGAAATGTCGCCGACACGATCCACGAATCCTTTAAAACGAATTTCTCCCGGCCTCTCCCCTTTTCATTTGTTCTCTTTTCGGAGCTCGGTTCTAACATTTATAACGCAATAGAAATTGCACGTCATATACATATTTTGCAATACAATTTTAAATATCAATTCTCTTTATTGGCGAACACCGGATCTTTTAAGACTCACGTGATGATTGTTACGTAAATAAAAAATAAATAATATTCTCATTTGCAAATTTGTTTTAATAACGTGTACTAGAGAAACTTTATTATGGGTCAGAAGCGGATCCGGGCGTACGCTGTGCGCGCGGCGCTGTCACACAGTTCGCCGATTCAGTTTCCGAGGATTAATAAAGTCGACATCAAACATGGTCGCGCGGACTTTCGCGCGATGTGTAATTTCCGAATGATATAAAGTGAAAAATCATGTGATATTGAAAATTATTTTATTTACTCGAAAAGCAGAATGATAAATATTTTTGTAAATATGTATATTTTTTTTTCACTCTTATTTATTTCCGACAAATCTTCATCAGATTGTCTTGTAATGTTTGTTTTGCAACACAAGAAAACATTTTTTGCATAATAAAGTTTATAATGAATAAACGTCGCGCCCCCCCCTCCCCGCGAGTGGAACAAATCCGCCGATGTGCCAGCCGCACACACAGACACACACTTTTTTCTCACTTACATTCGCTTATGTAACGCGGGTTGCAATATCGCTCACATAACGTATTCTCCCATCCAGCGGGAAACAGACCGGGGCCGAAGAGAAAACCGACTTGTGCTTTAAATTTCAAAAAAGCGGACAGTGTCCGTTTGTCCGCGCGGAAAGAGAATCCCTCTTGTTTTCTATTCCACCACCCCTTTCTCCGTCTATATTTCTTCTCGTTTTTTTTTTTTTTTTTTTTTCATCATCTATTCATTCATCTATTTTCCTTTCATCTGTCGCTCGTACTTAGACACAGACGTGTTCATATTCTCGTTTTTTCTAATTTTGTTTCATTTTTATATTCTTTCTTTTATCTCTTCGTCGGAGGTCGAATTTCATTTCTTCCACTCGCTGCGTCTCGCAACGCGTCTCTCTCTTCTCGCACGTTTGTTCCCTCGCAACGCTCTCGCATACGAATATCTCGTGATCCGATTATCGCGATAGAAACTTTGACGAAAAAGCAATAGAGCACGGAGACTTAATTTGCGAGTGTCGATAGTTTCAAAAAGAAACATTGAAAATAATAGATTTTACAAAATTATATACTTGAGAAGATTAACGATTTAAACTTTCAAAGAGACGCGAGTCAGTTCGCTCCGTGGTTTTTATAGTCGAGAAAAAATTAGACTCCATCGAGAAGGGAAGGAGAACGATGAGTTTTAAAAATCCTGGAGTCTATATACGCGGGCAATCGTATATATATATATATATATATACGCAAATTGCGGGGAAACGGGCTTTTCTGGCGCGAGATAGATGACGGCCGGTTCGGGGCGGCCGTGTGAGTGGCAGGCACTTATTATTATCGGTTATTCGGTTCCGCGAGTGCCAATATTCTGTTATGCGCAAACCGGCGCGCGTCAGACCAGTGACTGGCTGGCAACATCTCGCGTCCTCTTGTCCTCTTCGTTTTCCACATCCATTATTCGCGTGCGGTATATATATATATATATATATATGTACATATATAGTCGACTGATGACTGGCCAGCCGGACCAGAGTTGCATTTTTCCACGAGAAGATTCGACATTCCCATTTGGCAATATCGCGCCCTAAGGTCGCGCGCACTGAAATCGATCAAATATTGTATACGAGCTGTTTCAAATCTAATCGTTTCTGCATTCTGTGTGTGTGTGTGTATGTGTGTGTGTGTGTGTCACAATCTAAAGTTGATTTTTCTTCAACAAAAATAAAAAAAAAAAGGAAAAAGCTTGATTGTATTGATAAATTATTGCTCGTTACGGTTTTTGTACGAAGCTTGGGATATTATGTGTATATATGCGCGTTTGTGAAAAGAAAAACGTTTCAACGTACGTTGTAAAATAAATCTACTAAAATAAAACCTTTTATGTTTGTCCATACATTTTCAATGACTATCGAAAGGTCTTTTGGCTTCGTTTTCGTTTAATTGCAATTTTTGAGGCTGAATCGAGTTGATAAGAAGTGGCGTAAAGTGATTCTGAGCGATAACATACATATGTACAACAATCTGTACATATGTATTACATGTTATATGTGCGAAAGCATATAGTTTTTTTTTTTTTACAATTGATAACAGCAAGTTCTGTCGTTGCGCGATATATGACAAAATAAAAACTCGCCGAGCCATTAATCGATGCGCAATTGAACTCCATATAGGTGCAAAAAAAAAAAAAAAACCTTCGATAAGCTTTCAGTGAAAACAATTCTGCAGTCGGATCTTTATCAACAAGCGTAGATTGCATGGTCGTGCGCGATGGTCGTCGAAGATGCAACGCGACTTGTATTTATTTATTTTTTCTTGTTTTTTTTTTTGTTTTTTCTATCTTGCTTCTGTGTAGAAAGAACTTCGTTGAATAGCGATCACATTTAATGTCAAAAAGTTTGTGAAATAATAATTGGCGGAGCGCGCGCTTTAAAATTTTACACGTTTGAAACAGATAATTTCTTCGAAAATTCGAGCAAAATTATTTCCTCACTTTGCACAAGTCGCTCTTTTGTTTCAAACTCTTTGTTCAGACGAGAGAGAACATATATCTGCTATTTCTCCACTCTCCGGAGGAAACTTCGGAATAATAAGTACTGATAAAACAGATATTGCGTAGAAGCTTGATTAACGCGTGAAATTTGACGTGCGTTTTCGGATCGCGCTCTCTCTCTCGCTCGAGAAATCGTTCGGAAAACTTCACGTTCTCTTCGTTCCCGTTCGAAAGTTATTTCTGCAACGTAGTCCGGGATCGATAAACTCCGAATTCGTTCGTCGCTCTGTTCACGCTCGGCACTTTCGCGAAGCTCAAGAGGTGGATAATTATCTCCGCTACGTTACAAGTAGCAAAAAGCTCTCTGAAAACGGCTTTAACCGGACTCAGCTTACTTTCTTCACTCGTCGCTTTGTCATCTGGCTTGCGCGCGCGAGAGCTTGTGATATATAAATTTGCGAAATATATCAATTTTTAAACAAGCAATTAGAAAGATACAGTACTACGTACATATATTTATATAAAGATACGTACATATATTTCGCGGTTTTCGAAATCCGTGAAACAACGTCCTCGATATAATCCGTATAAGTTCTGTCGCATTAATTAATTTTGATTGAAATACGGTTGCGCGCATTTATTCATTCTCGCGTGCAAAAATCGCGCTCGCGGGAATTATCGGAAATTCAACCGGCAGCAGGAATTTTACGAACCGCTCCGACATGCGTCGCGGGAAAACAATGTCAAAACATGGTGTTTCTATTTCCGTGCGTCCTCGGGGAAAGATGTAAATTCAACTCTTGAGAGAACGTGCGAGCGAATCTCGCATTGCGGATCGTTTTGTACAAATGGTTCTAATAAAAGAGAGAGAGAGAGAGAGAACAGCAGTCTCGAATGAACGCAGTCGAGAGAATTGATAATTAATCCGTCTGCCGGTTCGCTCGATCGAAATTGCGCAAAAACGAAACGCGCGGTATAATGATTAAATGTGCAAGCGGCAGCCCGAGTTTCAACAGCGCGAGCTGTTCCGCGGTTTTAATAAAAATATATGGCGCGCGCGCAAAAAAATGTAGCACGTACACACACACACACACACACACACAAATCCTATAAAAGAATTACGGGTCCATGCAAGACGATATAAACGAGCGGTCTTTTTCACGAGAGAACACCATCGAGCTTGCGCAAAAAACTTCCTGCCTCTTGTGGCGCAACTTTTTATTTCTCTTCTTAAACACGCGCACACACAAACACACGCACACACACACACACACAGGATGGCAAAGTAATTAATGTACATAAAGTAATGTAAAGCCTTTTCTATATTTAACGTAAGAAAAAAAGTATGTAATAATTAGAGGACTCGGAAAAGAAAACGGCATTATGCGCTACATAACGCACGCTTATTATTTTTACATTGAAGGCACATTTCTCATGTTTTCACAAAAACAACGTCGTCACCACTGAATTTTTTCACATATAGAACAGAAATTTTTCACAAATTCTTCACATGGGACGAATCATCTTATTAAAAGAGAGATTTGCGCGCATTGAAAGAAGATGAGTGATTTATTGCGACACACACAGGCAAGGTTTCTCTCTGTGTCGTGACATACGCGAAGCGGCAATCGCCAATAAGCCACTCGACCAATAGCACGATTATCGTAAATGTGTTACAAGAGAGTTCCAGCTCATTCTCTCTCTTTGTCAATGAGCCTCGCTTGCTTTATTCGTTTGTGAGACAAACGCATGGCGACATTCGTATCATCGCGTTCAATTATTTCCCGACAATTGATTTCAATGAAGTTCCCGATTTTTTGCAATCGGGTTTTAAAACTCGCTCGGGGTTTAATTTCAAGAGTATATCGATATCTCCGTCGAAGTAGACAATGCTGTCTTTTTTTTCTTTCTCTTTTTTTTTTTTTTCTGTGTGCGAAGCGCCGCGGTATATAACTTCACCAAAATGGTTGATACATCGCTGTGATAATTGAATTCGTCCTGGATAATAATGAAAGAACGTGTTTGGTCACGATTCGCTCGGCGGGATTAAAAAATTCAACATCGCATGAATATATTGTCGCATCGATGCGCATATTATAAATATACTCGCGTCCTCGAAAAAAAAAAAAAAAAAAGGCGATTGACCTCGGTTAACCGAGCTATCAAATGTCTGAAGCGCCGGCGATTATTTAGATTACGGAGCGCAATTTTCTTTTTATCTGCTTTTTCACCGAGATCTCGAATAAATGGACATTAAAAAAAAAACAACGATATTGTAATAGCGAATTCTCTCGAAATGAGAAATAAACGTTGCGTTACAAATATTACGAGTGACAGAAAATATTTATTACAAAGAAATGATAAAAATCGTTAGAAGTATTTAAAAAAAAAAAAAAACAGTCAATCACCGACACGTCGACAATTCTGTACAAGGTACAATTAAAATTTAAATAATTGAAACTGTTGCGAGGAAAAATTAAATAATTAAGAATTGAAACTGTTACGTTTTAAAAGCAAAATATTGTTTTAACAAATTAATATTACGTTATCGAGATTTTTACACATGTGTAAATATTGTAAGTAACATATTCGTTGAAATTGAATCAAAACTATCAAGAAATGTGCGTTAGAACGTAGAGAAATAGTAATTTATTAATATTGAAAATTCTGTTGATATGAGAATCGAATAATAACATTTTAAGTTTTAATTAAAATTAATAGTGGGATTTTTTTTCAGTGTCATAATGAAAAATTAAACTACATATTTTACATGTCTCATAATTTAATTCTCTTTTTTTTTTTTTTTTTTGTACACATTACTTCCTGACAAAATTTCGATACGTATATTCATATCATTTATGCAAGTTAAATAATACGGTTTTCGAGAAATGTAC
Organism: Pseudomyrmex gracilis; assembly: GCF_002006095.1. Taxonomy (NCBI): domain Eukaryota; kingdom Metazoa; phylum Arthropoda; class Insecta; order Hymenoptera; family Formicidae; genus Pseudomyrmex; species Pseudomyrmex gracilis. The sequence continues at coordinate 219,204 of NW_018020680.1, forward strand.
ATTGAATAATAACGAAACTCCCTATTACACAGCGATATATATCGCGTATATGGATAATTATTAACATTCCGGTGGGAGAACAGATGTTGCTGAAATTCTCGGCATTCGCACACGCTGTCTCTCGGGATCTTTAATAATGTATCGTTCTCTCTGGAAACTTCCGCCGGTGTGGCGAAAGATACTTCGCGAGGGAGTTTCGATCCAAATTTCTCCGCTGTGCTCGCGCGAGAACTATACGCGCGAGAGAACTACGCGCGGGAGAACTGTTTATCAAATAAATAACCAACCTGAGACAGACCACGACGGTAGGAAAAAAGTAATTAACTTACTCTGCCTGCGCGCACCTCAATTCTTTCCTCAGAAAATATAAAACTGATTACACGTTTGAGAGACCGGTGTTGTTGTTGTTTTTCGGGACTGTTTTAATTTAAGATTTTTTTTTTCACGCACCGCATTTAATTCACTTAAAAAGTGCGTCCGTTTTTGCGAAATTAAATGTCTTTACATGTTAATTAAACGAATGGCCTTTGTGGGGCACTCGGGCAGGGTTTTGCCCCACCCCCCAGTGGCACACAGTTAATGTGTAACACATTAGATCAACGAACTTGTCGTGGTTGCCGGAAGGCGGAAATTCCTCGGCAATCCCGTCTACTGGATACGTCTTACTTCTAGTCGAGCAATCCCAGAAATGCTTCACGGAATTCCAGAAATGCTGAGAAGAGAGTGAGAGAAACGGGGGAGTACGTACTTGACCGTCTCCGGTTGAAGCGAAGAGCCTATTGAGGGAGATATAAATTATAGATTGAACACACACACACACACCAAATCGAAAGATATAAAATGGCGAGTTTAGCTGTTTAATGTTGCATTTAACGTATGACATATTAAAGCTCGAAATATCCGGATAATCCGCGCTCGGTTTTATCTGTCGAATTCGCGTTTGATGAAAAATAATAACAGTCGCTTCCGCGCGAAATACAACAACGCGAAAACTTCAATTCGATAGAGGCCTGGCGCACTTTTGAACATCACTGTCATTATAGTTAAATATTTCAACCACACCATTGTGATTAATAGCATTTATGTTTGCGCAAAAAGTTTAACGCAACAGGTGAGAGGCTTAAATGCTCTTTGTACGGGTGCGTTTAATGGCTTTGTTTTAATACAACACACATTTAATCCGCAAAACCAATATGTTTAATCCGCGATTTCCTTGCAACGATTGCAATGATTGTTTTTACATAAATCGGATTTCTATTCAAAATCTGATGAATTTTCATCAATTCGATTTCGCCGTTTCGAGAATTGGAATCCGCTAAATAGATCGTCTTATTTCGAATTCCGTCTTGATTATCATGCAATCGCGTGATTTGATTAACAATTCCGTCATATGCGCTGTAAACACAAAATTGACAAGCGAATTTCCCCGATGTAATCCGATAGAGACAGAGAGAGAGAGAGAGAGAGAGAAAGCGAGGAGAAGGTGTAGAGTTTCTCTCATCCCAGATAATCGAATATCGGTTGAGAAATTCAGTGCGCAAACGCGTTTCGGTACAACAAAAGATGCTGAGGATTCTGTGGAAATGTCGATATGTATCGTAGGGGCACCAGCCTATCCCGTGTGTATTCGGCGACAAAAGGATATAGGGTTCCACTTGGCAATCGCCGCAATCGCGATCGCAGGTTACATACAACACCGATCCAATCGCGTTTGAACGCATTTGTCGATGGGATTAAACCACTGTAGTTCCGCGATCGCGATCGTTGCGCGAAACCGTTGAAGTAGAAACCTATATATATATATATATAGATATCCGAAGCTTGTGTCTGCAATCGATGTCACTCGCAGAATCAATTCGGCCGGAGTCATGGGAAAATGAAATATTCCCGACGTCGCGACGCGTCTTTCGATCCGATCTCGCACGCGTTGAAATTTTTAGTGCGACCTTTATACGTCTAGATGTAGAGAAGTCTAATGTTGGATTCAACGCTTCGCGCGACGATACGTTTACGAAGTTCAAAGGTGCCAAATTGCTGTTTCCGACTACCTTGAGCTAAAGAGAACCAAACGCTCAAAGAGAACGTGTGTTTGATAAAAAATTTAAAAAGAGAGAGAGAAAAATAGAGAGAGACAGAGAGATGCAAAATAGAGCAGAAATAAAAAAAAAAAAAAACACACAAATTCAAAATTCTCGCGTTTTAATTACTTTGGCTTCTATGACTATCGTTGTTCGGTATTGTCTCGTTCGCGTTTGCACAGTGACCCGGAAATTTTTGGTTCTGCGATACGAACGAAGTGTAACAATGGTCGTTCATGTTTCGTAGCACATTTACAGTTACAAGAAAGATGCGCAAAGATGCGTTCGTCTAGCATCCATAACGCGTCGACCGATGCGCATCCAATACAAACAACATCGCAGGTATAACGTATACATACGTACACTTGCTATGTGCGTTCAGCGATACATAAACTTACTGAACCGCAACGACTGTGATAAAACAATCGCGTGTATATCGATAAAAGAAGTTGCGGACAAAAATATTGCATGAAAGCGAAGCGCGACCGGGATTTCTTTGCTATTATATTTGCAATATTTTTATTGGCTATCTGCGCAATAAACCGTGACCGTGATACTGCGTCGTGTTTTAAAATTGAATTTCTCGAACAAATAAATTTATTAAACAACAATGTAAAACAAAAGAATTAACAAAGAATATTATTTTAATATATATATCTCTCTTGAAATTTATATTAACAATTTATTTTTTTTAACAATACGTGTAAGGTTTTTCTCAAATTCTCTTTGAGGAAAATAAGTTTTCCACAGTTCTTACTTTACAGATTCTGACATCTCCCGTTTTCTATTTCCTATGTTAGACGTAACGCGAGGGTCGAGTTTATAACAGAAAACCAGTTTTCTGTTTACGCCTCGCAACAAACGTTCTTTTTAAAGAGAGAGAGAGAGAGAAAGAAAAAAAGAGATCTAGTGCTTTCGACAGTTTGACGTAATGGAGATGGACTGCTACGGTAAAAGGTGAAACGATTGAGGGTTAATAAAATCAAGATATAAGCGTGAGAGTCAGGAAGAGAAGCACATCGTTGGAGATTTAGAAAACAAAAGCGGGAAAGAGCGCTCGTAATCGGCCGATCGGGGCTGTAAAAGGATTGAAGGGGTGAAGGAACAGGCGAGCGTAGAGGTAGGTAGGTAGGTCGTTGCAGGGGGTGGTGAAAAAGGTAAGGCTGTGTGTGGAGGAGAGGTAAAGGAAAGACCTCTTGCAAGTAGGTCGCATCTCTCACAGCTCGATATCGCCGAACGCTCTTTTGTGTTCCCCGCTAAATTGGGTTACGTGAGTGTCTCCGCTTGCTTTGGAAAAAAAGCGCGCGGGAATATATTCTCAGTGCGTCTTCGGTTTACAAGAAAAAAAAAAAAAAAAGGGAACACCGTTGTAATCATCGAGCGTAATTGCCCGACAAATGTCTGAAATTGAGCCCCCGACGGAATCAATAAGCCGCGCAACGATGAGATTTCGAGATTTATATTTCATCTTAAATAAAAACATAACGTCGTGTTTGAAAAAAATTTTATCGTGAGAAATAAAAAAAAGAAAAGAAAAAAAATTGCAAAAAAAAGTCGATATTCGAGTTTACGTACGTTATATGTGTACAAACATTATCTTAATTAATTATTATATTAATTAGTCTTTTTTTTTTTTTACGCAGAGAGCATTAAAAAACTGCTGCGCTTTAAGAATCTTGAGAAGCGTCTCTTGAAAAAGAAAAAACGCGAATGTAAAAAAGCGATATATCAGAGAATTTAATATTATTATCTAATTTGCGTGAGAGAAAGTAAGTTTTTTAATCATCAAATACACACACACACACGCACACACACACGTATGTTATTATTTTTGCGATAATTTTAATTGGTCGCTAAGTGACACTTCGATATTGACGACTAGTGCGAGACTTTGGCGAAAAGCAACGAATTAATATATTTAAGTTTTGCTAATGCGTGCGTGTTACAAACTCAATAGAAAAATCTATCAGAAATATCTAGATCAGAAGAAATCTTTCTTCCCCGAGATGTATCTATACATTTCCGATCCATATTTGCGAAAATGATGGATCGTGCGAGGCGACCCCGGGAAGGGGAGGAGACGAAAACCGAAATGCATTGGAAGCAATTCGATTGAGAGATACTTTTTCTTGCGTATATCCTTCTTTCCTTCGTTTTCAATTTGTTTACGCGCAACCGTCGGGAGTATCAAAGCTTCGAACTTCGTGTTCCTTCAGTTCGCGCGAGATCGAGAAACTCTAAGTGACGTATTCAACGTGTAAGCGTCGTTTTTGAAAACTTCAAGCTGTCGGGCGCGTCTTATCACTCCGACGATTTGGATTCATTTAATACGCCTTGTCGTCGTGTGACTTACTTTCTGCGAGCAAAATTGAAAAAGTATTGCTTTTTTTTCATCTCGTTTTCTTTCTTCTCGTAAGAATCATTTCAAGACAGAGAAAGAGAGAGAAAGAGTTTTCTCTCACTCTCTTGATATCCTATCATCAGCAAGATGGTGGCGCGTGTTGCGCGTTTCTTTCGACGCGCTTCGCCGTCGTTCTCGTCATCAACTGTTTCTTTCAACTGTTACACTTCGCTAACGTACGTACGTATATACATATCGACAGCGGCTATTGAAAAATGGATCGAGTCACTTCTTATATGCACTTTGCTTTGCAAAAGTCACGATTATATTCGAAGGTTGTATATTTAAATTAAAAAAAAATAAAAAAATCTAAAACGTCGCCGCACGTTTGAATTCGTCGCAAAATCGAGTCGCGCTTCTTTGACTGTTCGATCCTTTTAACCATATATACCACGCCCTCTATTCGTATAAAACGAATGCATTTCACAACATCGAGAATTGCCGGACCGTTGCGAATGCGAAGCAAATCTTCCGGTGTGGTATACTACTGGAAGTTTAGAGTGTTACAGATTCTCCGCCATTGTGTTGCGCCTCTACACTCCGCGTTCACGTTTCAAGTTTTCCAACGCAAACTTCGCTTTGATGTCTTCGCCATTTTTCTCCTCGAAATCGATTTTTATACTCGCTTTTCAAAAAACAAGACCGAAAGTTTCTCACTCGCGAATATTATTAGCCTACGATAAAAACAAAAAAATAATTTCATAAAATATAGCGAACGATGAATAACGAAGTTTTAATATTATTATACAAAACTTCGTATTAAAATTTGTAATTTCATTATTATAACATTTTCATGAAAATAATTTCCATGCTTCATCTCCAACTTGCATATACGATTGCATATATTGACCAAATGTAAATGTAATAAAATGTGTAAATTAAACATTAGAATAAAAAATCAATAATATGAAAACTTAATAACATTTAAAGTAAATTCGCGACTTTAACATTTCTTTTTACATTTTTTTATTTATACTCATAGCTCGTTTTTTTTTTTTAACCAAGCAGCGCAGCTTGCGCGTGACAACGTAAATAAATTTAACACAAATATATTTTATTCTCGATGTCTCTCTTTGTCTCGCGACATCTTTTCGTCTTTTTCGCCCGATGTATCTTCTCTCGCTCGAAATCGCGGTGCGAGTCGCACGAGAGCGACATTTAATTATTGTGTTAATATTAACATGCATGCACACGCGGATTATATAAAGTTTCTGCTGAGGTAATTCACGGGTCCGAAATTGGCCGCTCGCCTCTCTCGGCGGCAAACCGCGAGCCTCGAAGCGACTCGCATTCGATCGATAGGTCGTTGCATTCCGTGTGCAGGCGTTCGTTTCGCGGCGAGATGCAATTGCGCATATACACAAGCGTCCTAATCGGCGGTTCGTGCACCTCGATTCTCGGCCGCGGATGATTGCATGAAATCAAGGCACGGGGCTAATTTACGTCGGGCGACTTCAGTATACGCGCGATAATCCGACAACTCGAAGCGCAACCCGACAATCTATCCGGTTGATAATTAAATGCCATTCTCCCCTTCTTCCTTCTTCTCATATCAATCGATCGGATTGTTTTCAACAATTGTCGGCGAAGTACTTAAACCAATTCGTATTGTTGCGCGCTGCCATTCGCATGAAATGTCGGTATCGCGTGAAGAAAAAGCATTTAAAGTAACGTTAGTAAGGAGAAAACGATTTCAGTAGCGGTTCGGTCGAAAAAGCGGTTCCTTAAAATATTTGTTGATTCAAGGAATCTATTCCTCATATCTTCTCTTCTCACTCTGTCTGTTGTATTTTCGGCGCGATAAGAAAATTGCTTCACCATTATATGGAATAACATTTTAACCTCGCGTTTGTTGTGAAAATAAACCCATACAAATTTTTGTGGATAAAATCATTGCAAGGTTCGCGTATTGTAAACCGCGCGTCGATTCTTCTATTAAATTTTTTCTTAAAATTTGTGCTATTTGATCATTTTTAAACATAAAGTATCTCAATTTTTTAATCCACCGTGTTCTTCGACCGTTCTCGGCAAAGAAAAAAAAAGACGCGTGTCGATAGATGCGCGACGGCGTGTTATCTCACACATACATATATATATATAAGACATATGAGATCGTCCATTCCGCGAAGATTACTTCATTCCTCGACTTTCGACCCGCATCGCATTCTCCACGACGCCCGACTGTTCAATTGAAAATCCCAATATGTCGACCCTCATCGACACCAACGTATTCGAGGGCTTCCCTTCGTCATTCGGCCGTGTTCTGGAATTCGAAGGACATCCGCGCGTGTACACGTGTACTCGATGACCCAATAAGACATCTTGGCTGAACGAGAAGAGATTTAATCGTTTAAGAGAAAGAAAGAGCAAGAGCGATCTTACAAGTCTAAGATCTCTCGCCACGTACGTTTAATCAATTCGTTATATATCAAATCGTTGAAAACAAAATTTTTTAATTTTATTCCGTCTTTGTATGAAAATATTTTAATACAAAAACGATAGTTATTACATCGCGCTCTATGACTTTGTTTTTTGTTTTAAATAATTTTGGTAGATTATCTGATTGCAAAAAATCTAAGAGAGAAAGAGAGAAAGAGAAAGAATATTAATATACGTTATTGTATGAACACGACAAAAATAAATAATTCCGTGTAATATAACACAGAATTTTTAACGTAATACGTAATTTAAAATGTAAAATTTTGTCACAGTACATACGAGAATTCTAGGAAGTTTTTACCGCATCGAATTCTCACGTTTATAAAAAGCGACGTAAAACCTCGGGTCGCTACGTGCGATAGGTCGAGAACGAAGACTCTAATTGTCTGGAAGCATCCTTCACTGCGCGCGCCAGAACGAATACCGATACGCTTATAGGAATATATCCGACTACGGAAATTTATTTTAGCGCGTTGGCATTAACGAGAGCATCCTGTGTGCAACAGGTGATTACATGCGTTCGGCAAATATCCTCCAATTAAACGTCATCGTACACCACCGGCTTTCGAGGTGATGACACAATTTTGATTACGCAGCGCGATTCCGAACACACTTGCGATAAGCAACGATGAGCACGTGTCAAACGGAGCGGTTTTTCGAACTTCCTGGAAAATAATATTAACCAAACGTTAAATGAGAAACAGTTTCTTTCTTATATAACGTATAAAATTTAAAAAAAACTTAATGAAATGAGAGATTCAAATGTCAACAAATTATATTCTGTGACATTGTGATATGGTTTCTCTTATATTATTAAATAAACAAAATCGTGAACATTTCAACAAATATATAAAAAAAACAATGCAAGCCTATAAGTGTTGGTGTATTAAACTTCATCAAAATTTAAAAACAGTTAAATAAAAAGGTGTTTTTTAAGGTTCTCTCTGTAGATAAAAATGATTTCCTAGAATACAAATATTTATAAAATCAATAAAAGCTTGTTACGTTATTTATCTCGGCAGTTTGTTTAATCAATGCTGACGTGCCCGCAGAGGTTAAGAGCAAAACGAATATTGACCGTTTCATTTTCTGGTGCTTTTTTAAGATAATTCGGATCAGGTTGCAGAGAGAGAGAGAGCGAGAGAGAGAGAGAGAGAAAGAGAGCAATTTAATCCAACTTTCATTAAGTCGTATTTGCTTGAAAGTATATGTAATTGTGCACCAAGAAAGATGATTGTTTCTCTCCGGTAAAAAAAAAACTTCTTTTTTTTTATCTGCTGCTTTACCTTTTAGATTTTAATAACAGTGGTCGATTCCGATCTAAATACGATTTAAGTGGAATACGAAATCACAAAAGTCATGTAAAAATCGATAAAAAATTATCTGTTAAAACAGAGAGAGAAAATATCAACTCATCGGTATCAACAGAGAATTTATTTGAGTATTTTTACAATAGTAGTGACGTTTCGACACATTTGATATAACAAGTGTTCGTTTCACACAAATTTCACAATCATAAGCTATCAAAACCGTAAAATGTGAAATAGTGCACAAAAGTATATTCTCATATTGTAAAATGATATTTATTTTGTTCAAAGCAATACCGATATGTAAGAACAATATTGTTTGTACGTTACAGCGGGAATATTATTCCACTGACGTATTTTAAAAAGAAATTGAAATTTATATAACACAAAATCAATAATATTATGGTAAAATTTGCAGTCCGCATCCTGTGATGTGTATAAGTTACTTGTTTTTTAATTTATTTTTCAATATCCTCTTTTTTGTATAACAACGTAAGAGGATTTTATTTTTGCCACGAGGCAGATAAGTCACGAGAAGGGTGTATAAGCGCTTTGCTTTTATATACAACCAGGTTTTCATTCTAACAATGTGTAAAAAAAAACAACTGAAAAAAAATCTGTTGGGTAATATTAAAAAAATCAAATTTTTTTATCGTTAAGTTGAATCGCGTGTCGTCTTCTCTTGATAAACTAACATTGCAGCTATACTTTACTAAGAAAAATGATCTTTGACGTTTTTCCCATAAAATCGTTTTCGCTGCAGACCGGGCGTTGTGAAAAATGCATGCAGCCTCGCGCTTCTAATCTTCGAAGAGAAACGATAAATAGATAAACGACATCTGATCCTGCCTCTTGCGGAATCGGAATTGAGTCACGTGTGTATGATAAGAAAGGGGAGTATGTCTCAATTATCGGCGAGCGCGAACTCGAATAGGGAAAGTTATTGACTTTTCGGATCGCGCACGTGAGAAGCAAATTGCGCGCAGTGTGTTATGTGCGCAAACTCTTGTTCGCAAATACTTGTTCCAAATCATGAGAAAATGTTGCATTGCATGTTTCATTACACGTTGCGTTGCACCTAATCTGTAGCGTTAGAGTTTCAGCTTTTAGAGTCGTGCGCCTCTCTCTCACGGCTCGCTCGTACATCACGATTTGCTCTAAGTGCCTTAAGTTCCATGTCGACGTCGGACGCCGATAAATGATCGTAAACGGCTCGTGATATAAGCCAGTGCCAGCCACGCAAATTGACGGGAACTCTGCGGTATATGTGTATATATATAAATAATGTGCGGCTTAATATCGAGAAAAAAAAAGAGAGAAGAGAGTATCTAAGTACGTTCATCACAATTAGCTGAATATTTATGTAGAGGTCATCTCTATATCAAAAGTAAGCTGTTTTGGACAAAACATGAAAATTACTCAATTTGTTAATAACGTTTATTTATCAATTAGTTAATATTTTTAATTATTTAAAAAATTCTTTTCTTATAAATTCGACAAATCATTTTTACAGTGCGTTATTTCCCACAATTCATATTTTGTATTTAAAACCGGAGGAAAATATTGAAACGTGTGAGCGTATTTCCGATATTTTAAATAAAAAATATATTCGCAAAAAAAAAATTCAGGAACAAGATTACAGTAAAATTTATGAAAACAATGAGATCGGTGACACGGTTGGAATTGTTTTGAAAGTTATCTTTGATACAAAAAGAGAGCCCCGTCTTCTCTTCTCTTTTATCCGCGCCGAAATTTACGTGTCGGCTTTGCATTTCTGTATTTTTTTAATATGTATGCGTTGTTTTGCGTTATTTGAGAAATCATGCCTTATGTGCGCACAAGTGTAGAATGCATACGGACAAAAATATTTTCATGAATATTATTTCATCCGAGTCGCCTTCAACTCGGCCTCTGCCGCGAATGTTTGCATTCGTTGCATTTTAATGTCATCGTGAATCTCTCAACGTGGATGTGAGATTGAGGCCGCCGATATCGACCGCAATTTTTACTCGGATGTAAATACATATTTAGATCTATAACGAGTTCTCGCAACATGGAAATATTGGAGATTTACACGCGCATTGTGCGAAGTTTCTCACCTTTTCCCATCGCGAGAATCTTTTTTTGAAAACTCACCTTTTTTTCGTTAAAGAAATTTTATTTAAAAAAAAAAAATGTATTTTTGCGTCAACCGATAAAAAAAAATAAATATCAATACATTTAATATACAAGACGCGCAATAATAGATAAATTTTTTTTTTCTCAGCTGAAAAAGAAGTAAAAATAAGTCTTGTACAAACTGTCGCGTTTTCATCGTCATGAATAAACACGGAGATCCGTTTCGTGTGTAGCATTGAAATTGGAATTCACCGAAAGTACATTTGGTCTCGCAGAGTGCTCGATACAAACATTGTTGGCACAATGGTAAGAATAAACGTTTATGCGATTTTCTAGGATGCGCTCACATTTCGACTGTGCTCACGGGAGCGACACCGAAATCGGTCCTGTATTATTAAATTTATCTTCACGAGATACAATTCGGCAATCACATGCTAATTTTGCACATTTCACAGGCCGGCTATTGTTCTTTCTCTTCCCGACAGCGAGAGAAACAAAAGAAAATATATGTTTTTCCCATTTTTCAATGCGGATCGACACACGATCAATAGCAAATGGTACTCTCGTAGGACACGCGAGTTATGCTTCCGTACAAATAACGCAAAATTGATCGTGCCATATATTGCAATACGAATTTCTGACAAGCGCGTATTTATTACCTATTTTTTTTCATATTCTTGACAATTCCAGGCGAAATTTGTGATCTGTATAAGCTGTAAACAAATGGTTGCAGAAAAAAAAATGCGCCGTACAAATTTTTTTTAAAACGAACAATTTAGAGAATTGTTCTATTTAAAAAATATAAAAAAAAATTTAAACGTTACTTAATATTTTTATAATTAATTTTAATAACCGTGTCATGTCATGTGTCTGAATATGTCAACCTGTCACATATTTTAAAATTAATTTTACTGGAATTTTGTTTAAAAAACGCTTTACCGATTCTTCGATATATAAACCTTTACTTTACTCACCGTGCAAAAATATCTACACAGTGACGCGCACAAATTGATTTTATCTAGAATAATGCAACTTTATGTGTTCAAAACATTAATAATATCGAATATATACACGAATGACACATCGCGAATGAATCACGAAGCATTCGCGCGCAGTATGATGCAATTTTAAGAAATGGAGATTCATTGGCCTCCGTGGCGCAAACGGCTAGCGCGTTCGGCTGTTAACCGAAAGGTTGGTGGTTCGAGCCCACCCGGGGGCGTCTTTTTTTATAGTGAAACAAAAAAAAAACGTAACACAATGCACTCTGTTAAATTTCTCTCTCCTTGTTTCTTCTTGCAGCTTCACATTCATATTGTTATAGTGTCATTCACATCTAGTTGACGATATATAAAAACAAAAGAGAGAAAGGCGTAACAAAAACTAATCAATTTTTTCACAAACGTGAAAAGAAAGACATTTTTTTTTTTTTAGTATTTTTATTCTAAATTTATTTTTATTAAAAATTCTTTTAAACTATAGGTTTGATAACAATCAGTTGTGTGTTCAAAAAAATAAAATAAATAAATTTTTGTCCGTAAAACAAACAGAAATTGTTGTGCGTTAGAAATTATTCTTCGACTTTTTATTGTAGAATATGTCTTTCTTTTAAAATGTTTGACTAAAAATGCAAAATCATTTACCATACCCGGAATTAGATCTAACTTAAATTTAACGAGATAAAAAAAATGGAAAAATAGATCTAATTAGATCCAAATTAAATCTAAATAGATATAAAGTAGATCTAAACAAACATAAGTAGATCTATTAAATTTACACTTTTATATATTATTAAATCTACTTTAGATCTACTTTAGATCTACTATATTAAATTACTATATTTAGACTACTCAGATTTACTTAGAGTTAAGCAGATCTGAACAGATCTGAGGAGTGATCTAATATAATAGATCTGAGTAGATCAAAAGTAGATCTAATAATAAATAAAAGTGTAAATTTACATAGATTTACATAGATTTACTTATATCTATTTAGATTTACTTTATATTTATTTAGATCTACTTTATATCTATTTAGATTTAATTTAGATCTAATTATAGATTTATTTTTCCATTTTTTTATCTCGTTAGATTTAAATTAGATCGAATCTATTTTTTCTCGGCTAGTCGACATACGTACTATATACGTTAGGTAATATGTAAATATTTCGTGAGCAATCTCTCTCACACATGAATGAAATGAAATATTTACGCGAGCGGATCGAGTCTTTTGAAATCCATCTTTAATCGAGCACGTGCGACACTAACACAAGTTGTACGCAAATAAGACGCGGTACATATGATTGTGTTCTGGCAAGGAGTATCTACTCTTTTCACCGCTAGACGTCGCAGAGCGATTGCTCTAACTCGAGAGCAAGAATTGTCAATGCGGGTATATAGGGAAGTCCGAAAGACTACTACGGCAGTCATCAGTAAGGCTATTACTGATCACATACAGCAGATGATGAGTGCAAGAAATGATCTCTGTGATTATTTACTCTGCTCTGCTTCCGTAGGCCTATCGCAACTACGGTTGTCGGAATTTCTGATGCTGTACCTTATCTTATATACTGATGACTCACTTCTTTTTGCGCGTGGTTAGTTGCTTCTCGTAAAACCTGCGAGGTTGATTACAGTAAAACGTAAAACGTTTAGCGAACATGTTCGTCTACGATTTTTTTTAATACTGTATCGTACAGAAAAATACATCAAAACGTGTAAAATCATTTTAGAAGTTAAAATATTAGAAAAAAGATGTGTAGTGTGTATATTTAAAAAAATGTAAGTATTTAAAGTAAAGTATTTTAAAAAAATAGTTACTTTTATACTACACGTTTTTATGTTACGCGAAATGCTTGCAGGAAATAAATATAAATTTGCGGAATTTATAATATAAGCAACATATATATGTATGTTTAAATAAGTAGAAAGTATTCTTAGTAAATTCTTAACCATTAATAAATCACACGAGCGTTACTGCTCGAGTCTCTAAATTATTATGCAAAGTTTTCGTACATTTTTTAGTGTACCACTTACATACTATATTAGACGTAAAAAATTGACAATTATACGCGAGCGCGAATACAATAAATATAGTAAATTTTATTTACTAATATACATGTACACGTTACATTTATATATACCAAGGTTGGGTAGTGTCTAGTTAAAAAGATAAAAGTTAAGTTAAAAAGTTAAAAAGTTAAATAATTTTAACTTTATCTAGTTACATTTTTAGACTCTTATCTTTTAACTTTATTTAGTTATATTTTATCGGTAACTACTAACTTTTTCTCTCTTGAATCTACTATAGCCATAAGATTTTTTATTTGTTTGCATACAAAACGGAACATATTTCGTCGTATGATCATAATTAATTTTACATGTTTATAGGCCGAAAAATTCGACCAATCACAAAGCTCAGAATGATTCGTTTTATATGCGAATA
>NW_018020680.1:233025-255714 GCF_002006095.1 Pseudomyrmex gracilis
TATATTTCTAAATAAAGTGTACATTTATTTTTNCCATTATATGTAAGATTAAAACACTGTAAATGTTTGTAATTATTTGTAAGANTAAAACACTAAACTCATGAAAAAAAATTTAACTTTTAACTTGTTAATTATTTTTTTTATTAACTTAACTTTTAATCAATTAATTTCATTATGGATCAACTTATATCTTAACTAAATAAAATTTTTAAGACCTTTAACTGTAACTTAACTTAAATAAAAAAAAAATTTAACTTACCCAAAACCTTGATATATACATATATATGTATATGTACACATATTCACTGTATTTGTCATTGTGGTTGTTTTAAATTGCTCGCTCTTTCGTGATGTAAAAAAAAAGAAAAAACCTGTGATCGACAGGCAGATGCAAAATCACGTTACTGGTGAAGCCTTGCGTAAATGTACGCAGTTGCGTGCCAGTCGGTTAACCCGAATCTCATTAAAGGCCGGCGTCGCGTGCGTCACGTGTCCGGAACACGCGACATGTTCGACGCTTATCACGCAGAAACAGAACGGAAAGCGAGACAGAAACTAGAGACAATGAGGGGAAAGTTCACGCGTGTGTGTCTCTCTCATCCGCAGACAAAAGTTAGGAGAGGTCAGGAGAAGAGAAACCCTCTCCTAATACCCGCAAAAACAAATTCTCGTCGTTTGCGAGAGGAGTTTGCGCGCGCACGAAACGCCGATAACACACGATCAAATTGTAGTCAAATTCTACAATTTCGCGACAGTGTTGCGTATCTCTGTAGAGTGAAATTTTCAACATCATTTATTATCGCATAGATTATCTCCTCACGAACAAATCTCTTTTTATCCCGTTGCTGTCGACGTGCAGTGAAAACGAAATGATCAGAACTTCACAATCGACCCGAATGCCTATCAACGATAAAACTCCCGACCGTTCGATAAATTTCATTTCGGAGAGGGTTCCGCGCGCGTTTGATCTGGCACGTCAAAGGACGACAAAGAGAGAACGGTGAGATAAAAAAGCGAGAGAAAGAAAGAAAGAAAGAAAGAGACAGAGAAAGAGAGAGAGAGAGAGAGAGAGAGAGAGAGAGAGACCAGAAAATTACTTAATCATCTGTGATAAGCAAAGATTGGGACGATCGTGAGAAGAGCACAAGCAAACCTTTGTGTGTAACAGCGTTTAAAAGACTGATAAAAGAGAAATAAAATAAATAGAAAAATAAAGGAATAAGAGAACTGTGTATCAAGTCAAAAGCTTCGTGTCTATACGCAACGTCGCGAAAAGCAAACTAGAGAGAGATACAAAAGTGTTAAAAGTGGAAGCGCAAATAGGATTGTAATTCTATCTCTCTGTTTCTATTCTATTGTGATCAGGTATGTCTCTCTTTTTCTCTTTCTTTTGCGAAAATAATCTCACCTCGAGCGAAAGTCCGTTTTACTTTCAACGATCCTTCTCTTTGTTCGCACACTTGACACTTTTCGCATTTTCACTTTGCGGAATGTTGTTTTGTATGTTTTTCATTCGCGTGAACTGATTCGATTTTTCGCCCATAATGTTTTAGAAAACGATACACAAAAAGTGTTTATAAGCGTTTCGAGTTTTCAAGTTAAACCGCGTTTGATTTACGCGGTTATCCCGCACAAAGAGACCGGCGCGATTACTCTCTCACGTTGCCGAATAATAGTCAAGCGCTTTTCGGCTACTTTCGGCGCCGTTTTCTTCTCACTTTTCTTGAGTTGAACTCTGTGTGAGTTCTACTCTCTCCCCTCGGGCACACCGCGCTTAAATCGTTGGTGAGCTTCTTTAGCCACGGCTGAAGCTTACTGATAGACTTCTCGAACCGAGCTCGATTGCTCCGTTCTTCTTTGTCACGATAATGACTTCCCACCTTTCGCCCTCGTTGGTCGCCGCGATGTTCACTTTTCGCGCGACGCCTCCATCGAGACGCCATTTCTTTTCTTTTTAGGAATTTTTTAGCATCTACTTTTCGAGCAATCCGCCTCTTCTCTCCCCTTCGTCGTGGATAAATTTCCATCTCACAACTCGGCACGCCCTCGTTCCATCGATCTCACGTTTTCTCCTTCCCCCCTCCCCCCTCTCCCTCCCTTTCGTTTTCTCCCCTTTGTTTGTTATATTATGCCGGGCGATCGCGCGGATTTGATTAAAGGGATCGTGTGCGCGATGACAGTTTAATTAACTGAGTTTCTTTGCAAATTGAAATTTTCCCCGGAGAGAATAAAAAAAAAAAAAAAAAAAAAAAAATTTTTCCGAGATTTGGCATATATCCGTTTTAATAAAACAAACTTATTAAAAAACTTACTTATTAATAACTTCATAAGTATTGTTTCAACATACAGATGATTTCTATCTACAGATTGTATAAGCAACACTTTGTGTTTTATTTATTATATTATACGCAATATATGTTTATAATTCCCTTATTATATTACATATGTTTATATAATTTTTTAACTCTTATTAACCCTTTGCACTCGAGGCCGTTTCCGCGCGGACCTACCAGCAACTCGAGACGTTTCGTAGCGCTTTTCGTGACTTTACTACCGCTAACATAAAATGATTACACACGCAAAGTAACATACAAAACTTTTATATTTTAATACTTAATGTATCTTTACATGTTTACAAGGATAATTTGTTTAACATTATTCTTTGTAATAATGAACTAAACGTAAACAACTATCGCCGCGCATCAAGTTACCGCAGCGTACGCAGTGGTGAGCGACAGTCACCTCTCGAGTTGCGGCATAAAATCGCGTGGTGAGTGAGACTCACCTCTCGAGTGCAAAGGGTTAATTCTAATTAAAATAATTGTAATACTTTTTTTTATCATTTCCAAGAAATGAATAAAAAGAAAATTTTCAACAAGACGATTCCAAAGTTAAAAATAGATAAGATAAGATTAAGATGCTCGTTAGGTTCTACTAAAACTATCTCGCGAGAACGCAGTTCTGCCGGTAATATTGTTACAGACTCTTTCAGTGACGCTTGAAGTTTTTTTTTGCTCGAAAATTTTTTCAAGAAACCAGAGAGCGTAACGCGATTTCGGGAAAGAGGGCGAAAAGGGAACTGCCAACAACGAAAGTAACCGTTACGCGAGACATGACGCCCTAAAAGGCTAAGACGGTGTTTCTTGAGAGCGGATTCTGAAAGCGAGTGAGAGAGACGGAGAGAGTTACGACACGCTGACAAATTGAGTTTTAGACCCCGTCGGCCGTGTCTTTCCATCCCGATGGATTTTTCCCACGGGTCATTGGAACGGTTTCACCCGATCCTACGGGATATCAACGTATACGTCTTCTTCTGCCGTCGTTTGCCGTTTGCTTTTTTCGAAGAAACGACCGAGACAGTTAAACAAAGACAGGTTGAAGACAGTTAAGTCCCCAGAATTGCGCGGCCAAAGTCATATTGTGCGTTAAATGGAACGTGATATAAAACATAAACGATCCGTTTTCACACTTTTTCCAAGTCGAGCAACGCAAAGCGAAATGGATAGAACGTGTGGCAGTAAGTAAATGTTCGAAACTCCGCCATGAAAAATTCAATTCAACAATGTGCGACAATGATGCTCAGCGAAGAGTGGGGGGATTTGAAGTTCTAAAAAAAAAACATCTCTCTCGCGAACAAAAGCTATTCTTTTTTTCATAAATTAATTGAAAAGTATATCGAGAATGAAACTTTTTGATGTATTTTTTTATGATTTGATCAAACAACAAATTTGCGAGAAATGTGATGTGATTAAATCGTGATTCCGTTGTCGCGGCCATTATTTCGTTGCGTCGTGAGCGCGCGTCCATTTTTCTCGAGCTAAGTGTGTCCCGAGAAGGCTGAGATATAAACTATCTTAGGGGAGCGAAAGTCCGGGAAAGTGTCTGTTACGTTACCTCCGGTTCTTGCAAAAGTCACACCCTCATTGACGCGAGCAGTCACTTTATCTCGCCCCATACAAGACGGCTTGGATGGATAGTCATCACAAGACGTGCAAGTTCGTCCGGTATTGTGATAACAAGACGAACTTTCGAACCGCTACCCTAGATAGTTCGGGTGATACATGGATCATTAGGAGACCGCGCCGCTCGTTATCGTTAGTTATCATCGGCTCGCTCTGATAATCCCGCGCTTCGCAGCGATCAAGCGCGCGCGCGCGCTCGGAAACTTGGCGAGGATACGGGCAATATCGCGAGAAGATTGATATAGAGTACGCGGACTTTGGTGAGATATTCTTTCGCAAGTAAACTTACGAACAAACCTTGTCTACAAGATCTCTACAACACCCCTGTCTCGTTCCTCTCCAACTTGCTCTGTTACATCTTTCACGAGAATCCATCTAGCTCGTATTACGGACAAATTGTAAATGTTAATTCCGAACTTGCTGAAATATGCCGCGAGGTACGTGAGGAAAATATATACGTACATATTTGTTATATACATCATCGTTTTCCCTCGAGAGAACGTGCAATTTTTCTCTCTCTCTCTGTCTCTTTTTCTGAAAAAAAGTATATTTATTATAAATGTAATAAAAAAAAAAAAAAAAAAAAAAAAGGCAAGTTTTCTCGCTCATTTATTTCAAACTGCTTTATTTCATCGTGCACTTTTAACTCCGGTCTGGACGTTTTGATACGTAAATTAAGATGCTTGATATTTAATGTGCGTGTAGATATTAACAGATAAAAAAATTACTATACTAAAACGGCACGATTAATCTTCTCAAAGTAATATCCGCTTCTTCTCCTTGATCTTTCTTGCAATTTGTTTGTGTGCAGTTGAAGCACGGATGTTGAAATTTTTTTTTTCTTTTTTTTTTTACACGACTATCCGGAAGTTGGCGAAGTTTACTTTTAACTTTAATTAATTAACTTTAATTCTTTTTCATTTCTTTTATTTACACGCACGATCGAGGATGAGCAAGAGTACGCTTTTCGCGCGAAGAAAAACTTCGACGAGTTGGAAAGACCGAACTGATGCGCGCAAAAGTATTTGTGTTTCGGCAAAAAAAAAAACAAACAAAAAAAAACCATCGAGTTGGAAAAATTGTAGCAAGAAGATAATCTAACAAGTATTTTTCTAATTATCCTGCAACTGTGTGTACAAAAAGAAAGTTCGTTTCATTTATCAATCGCGATGAACTTCCTCTGAATGTTGAAAACTTTGTTTCTCTGGCTTGTTCAAAAACCTCTCGAGTTCCCATTATGATGAATAAATGTTTCCGATACGGAGATTAATTACACTCTTAAGACGTACGAAAGTTCGTTGAAACGCTTGCTCTTTATCGAGATTAGATCAAGATGGGGGGCGTCAAAGTTTGAAAAATTATCCGGAACATTGTGAATGTAATTAAATATCATCTCTCTCACTCTCTAAAATCCGAGCTAGCGAGCGCTACGCGCTCTGTTGTTATTCGTCAAAGGAGCCAAATGCGATTTGCATGCATAATTTATCGATATTTCGCAGCTGTGCTTTTTTTTTTCGGCGAGGAAACAACGGCGCTCGAAACTTCGCGAGAAAAGTGAAAAGTGTGCACTTCCGCGTCCGAGGAATTTTTTTTCTCCTCGTAAGAGGGAAGTAATGGGAAACAAGCCGGCGAGTAGACAAAGCGTACGATGCTGCCAGCCGTTGCATTCGGCCAACTTTTGCAGCGCCATTTCGTCCGACTAAACTTCAACGGGATTTTCATAAAGCTTGACGTAAGGCCGGGGAGAACACGTCGAGTGATTCGCAGATGGTGATAGAGGGAGAGAAAATGCGCGGAAGGACGAAACGGAGCAGCGAAATGGAAGAGAAACTTTGCTATTCGTTGTCGCGAAAAACTCACGGGCGCGAGTTATCTCTTTCTTTTCTCTCGTTGCGCGTATCGAAGAATGCGCAAAAAAATTTTTTCCAACTGGCGGACGATCAATTTTGCTGAGTTCGCGTGTCGTTGATAACGCAAGAAACTCGAGTTGTTTGACAATTTTCTTCGCAATTGAGAGTGAAACAAAGCTCGCATATCGCGCGTATCCGTAGTAGTGTAATTTCTTTTGTTTTTCTCAAAATTGAAAAAAAAAAAAATCTCAAAACTTCGAGTTCTAAAACAATAAATGCTCTCTAGAAAAAGTTCTCGGATTCACACTTCTCTTTATAAAGGCGTTTTGTTTGTGTGTTTAAATCACAGAAAACTCAGCCGGGAAAATAAGAGAATTAATCTTCCGCAAAAATGTTCTTTATTTGTTTTTGTAACTTGCAATAATAGAATATGCGAAAGTTTCTAATTTTCCAAATGTGTATAATATATAAAAAATAAATATATGCAGCAATTTGCTCAATTTTGTTTTGTTTATAATATTCCAAATTTGCAACAACAGAATGAATGATACGAGAAAAAAGGGTTAATATAGAAGGAAAAGTTCTAAGGAGATGTTGTGATCGCACCTGCGATCCATGGGATCTAAACGCCATCCATCTACGTCGTCGGGGACACCTCGTTCAGCGTATCAATCGTCGTTCAAGCCGTGACGAATGGCACAACGAGCCGAAAAATATAGTTCTTTATCAACCACTTTCTTTCTTCTTTCCTTATCTTTTCTCTTTGCAAACAAATAAATAAATATGGTAAAAAAAATATATTATTTTTCTAAGCACGCAAAAAAAGCTTGAAAAAAAAATAAATAAATAAATCGCATAATGCAACAAACTACTCTTGTATTATTTCCGAAGAGATTATTGTACAACAAGATTAATTGCAGGTAGATTCAATATTTTGATATAAAAGTTGTTTTTTTTTTTGCTCGACTGTCAATTACAAGTACGTCCAAGATTAATTAGCGCGTCTTTTTCTTCGATAAAATTATTATTTCCAAACATAATTTCTACACCTTCAAATCAAAAAGAGTATAAGTAAAAAGAAGTGTCAGACTGATTCCTCTTTGTGCAGGAACATCGTAATCCAACGTATTGAAACGCATATCGTGATAAAATTTTCGATATCAAGTAACATTACACATCCCGAGTGAATATGAAAAGTTAACTACATTTTTTATTTGATTCAAACGATTATCAGCACTGTCGAACGGAGAAAATTAGAAAAAGCTTTTTGAAAGACGCGCAATTCGAAAGCTATCACTCGATGATACGCGGTGATCGTAATTCTGTTTCCAATTTTCTTCCTGTCGCGTTGAATTGGGAACACACACCGTTCTCTTCTTTCGAACGTTCATAAAGTTTCAATAAAATTCGTTCAGGAACGAATGGCTAAATGTGTGTTCTCCTCTTCCTCGTGTCCCTCTTCCCTTTCTCACTCACCGAAACAAATTACTTCCGTAGGCGTTCAAACTACCGAGAGCTATTACGTGGCTTCACCGGTGGAAATTCCCGGCGAAATGTAGACCCCTAAACGGCTCGATTTTGTAGCCAGAGACAGAGACAGTCGGACAAGCTGTGCATCGTTGTTCTACCTCGCGCGCACTATATGAGACTCGTTTATGCGAGAAAAGAGAGAGAGAGAGAGAGAGAGAGAGAGAGAGAGAGAGAGAGAGAAGTTTGGATGTAAAATATCACGTACTATACAAAGCACACAAAGTTGGAGAAATATGTGAGAAGGTACATGACGTACACAAGTGATGATACTTACAGTGTACGTACTAATAATAATTTTGAAATCTAATGCGACACACGTACTTAATATATTTAAAAAAAAAACTAAAAAACCGAGAACAAAACTAAATTGATTATGTTAAAAATGTCTTATACATTATTAAATGTTATTTTTGTCAATTCTCAAACAATTTAAATTATCAATTCGTCGTTCAAAATACGTCTAGAATTCAATAAAGTCCGATAATTCTGTGTTTCAAGTGATCGAATGAGCAGATATTATTAGATTAGAATATGAGATAAAAGTGAAAGATAATCAAGAACTTGCTTATTAGTTCGTTGCTTGAATCGTCATCTATTGACGATGCAACCAGGCCACAAGCCTCTTTGTACAAGCGCGTCTGAATGAGGAAGTTCCACGGCCGATCTTTACGCGCGCCATTATCGATGAGAAAAGTTCGATTTTGCGATACGATGGACGCTAATGAGGGAAATTTCTTTCAAATACAAATTTTACTTCACTCGCCGCTCATTAGAGATATATTGAGAGATAATATATAATATATTTATATATTATATATTCATTATATATATATATATTTTTTTCATATATACAGACCGTGACGTCTATACTAACTTTAAAAGAAATTCCCTGAGAAATTATCCTGTTTTCCTAAGTGTAAAAGAAAACTTTCTTCAAAAACGAAAACAAAACAATCTTAATACCAAATTTATCAAAAGTATGACGCTTTTCCAACTGTTGTATAGACAGCACGTGACGTATTTTGCTTTTAAAAAATCGAAAACAACTTATATATACGTGCGAACGCCAGGATCCAGATGGTATGCAAAGCCAAGCACGTTCGCGGGAATCCCCGGGAGGCGCGGGAAGCCCCTGTATAACGAGAACGCGCGCGTCGTTCTTTCTGACATCTCTCGCGTGCTCAGGGATTACGACACGAAATTCGAACGGAACTAATTTGCCAGAATCTCCGCACAGCAATGTCTTTGCCTCTTTGGAGGCAACCGAACGTGCTGCGCGGCAATGACGTAACTACCGTTCAAGTGCTCCCTCTCTTCTCACACCCACTTCCAACTATGAGCCTAGCAGAAATCCAGGGAAACTCGCCTTTCAACCTTTATATTCGAGAACGTCGATCTCGATTACGTCGACGCGAATTCGATACCTTCCTTTTTCTTCTTCTTCTTCTTTTTTTCCCCCCTCACCCCGTCTTTTTCTCCCTCCTTCTCTGTGTCAGTACGTATGAGTAGTGACGTGAGTTTGCGCCAACATGCGCCGCAGAGAGAGATAAAGAAGGGACGCAGGTGGGCGACATTAAACATTAATAATTATCTGCCTTGCGGATATGAATTTTTAACACGATTTAACCTAGTTTGCGTTTTATCTTCGGAACAAAATTTAAGCCCGCGCACGCGCGCGCGCGCTTAAATTAAAAATAAACTGTCTTCGTAAAATTTATAATTCGTGTATTTACTTTCTTATTCGACGTTGCTGTCGCAGCAAATTTGTTCGCTCGAGAAAAATCGGAGAGATCTCTCTCCTCATTTTCAAAACAATCTCCCCCAGGAGATCCAGATTTCAGAAATATTAGCCATTTAGCTTCCCCATAAAGATTTGCGACGAAATAATCTTGAGAAAATAAGGAACAGATCTTTTTTTTTTTTTTTTACAGTGTATTCACATCAATACGAATTTATATTTATGAAGTGTCATCTATATTGTATCTATAGAATAACACATATTTTTATTAAAAAACTAATTGCCAAAAAAAAACAAGATCTAAGATACACTTCAATCAATCGGTTGTTCGAAAAGTGGACGAACGTTATCCGGGAGTTTCTTTTCAGAGATTTTCGAGATTTTTTCTCGCGTGAGCTCTCTCCTTGGCAAATGGAATTGTTCTTTTATGCAGCGACACAAGTAGTTGGGCGCTAAATGGCGCAGACCGCAACTGCAGTTTTTCCAATGTACGACGATCGGACGCCGGCGTGCCATCGTCCACGTAGGGGATCCTACGCGCGTGCTTATATAGGGGTTTTCTCTCGCGGCCTATTTTTTTGTATTTTCACTCTCGTCTTCGTGCCGCAGATCGCTCTGCTTTTGTCGTTCCCTTTTCATTGCATCGCCCGTAGATTCAGGTCAGTCTAGGTCGTTGCTTTTGCAGCAGCGTATACTCGTATCTCACACTCCCTCCCCCTCGCGCGGCCTCTTTAACCCTTCTACTATTCGACCACCTTGTCGCGACCTCACGTTCGTTGTTAACTCTGGACGGTTAGCGTATCGTGGTTGACCGAAAACGCGCGCTAACTCACCACACAAGACGTAATTATTCATATCGCGGTGTTTGTTTAATCTCGGAAAAAAATGTCCAAACAATGGTTAGGTCATTATTTTTCCTCCAAAATTTTTTAGTTGAATATTTAATGCTTTCGCGGTGTGTTGGATTAAATATTTGATGATTTTCGGGTTTGAACCGCGTCAGTGTCATTTTTATTATTTTTATATAAAAATACGAAAACCAATTTCTAAAGATTAACGTTTTAGTTATTATTATTTTTTTGTACGTAAACATACTCTGTGTAATTGTATAAACATCCAATTTTACATTCGACAAACTCGGTATTTAATTTTTAATACCACGTAAATCTCCGCGATTGAAATGACAAGTGAATGGAAAATTATTGAAATCGACAACTCTGAAATATCTCAATATTGACTCCTCCTTCAGTCTCGCTGTATTTACGAGAATCTTCGGCGAAGGATGAGTTCGTGATAGACAGCAAGCTAGACGTTCTCCGTTATTTTGCACTTATTATCAATTATTATTACTAAGGTCCAACCCTGCGCGGACATTTAATTTTACGAGCGATTGCACACACGAAGTTCCTTCGGATATCTTGTCTTTAAAGTTTCTGGTTTAACGTCCTCCTCAAAATGTGTCAAACAAACAGGCAACGGTTGTCTCAAAGAGAGATCGTGCAAATCCAAGTCACGTACGCAATCACTTCTCGTATTTGCGCAATAAAATATATTTATACAACACACAAACCATTTTGGTTTTCGTTCTTCAAGACAAAGTTTTTGTTTACAATCCGCGTATATATTTGATATCTTTCTAATCCCCCGAAGAGGGATATTTTCTGTAAAAATAAACTTTGCTTGAATTTGCACGATAAACAAGATCTCACATCGTCTTGCGCATATATGCACACGTCTGAGACTATTTCCGTAAAAAAAATCCTTTGTTTCCAAACTCCTCTCACATCTTCGCGTCTTCATTAAACAGAAAAAATTCGTCGCACACTTTGTCACCCCAAGTTAAAAGAGCTTTGTTAAAGTGTCCGGAGCAGCATCTTGCTCTCGCTTTTCTCCGAAGGCGTGACTTAACTCGATAAAACAAGTCGCTCTGCAGGCGGAGGAAGGTTACCAATTACTTGTCGGGCGCGCGAAACGACAACGCGGCGGGAGTTCTCTCTCGTCGAGAACACAACGTGTAATATCATATTTCACTCGATGGCGAATTAATTACGCCACTTCGGGGAATTATTATACGCGCGTCGCGCGCGAGCACGCAGACGAGCAAACAGTGTAACAAACACCGACGCACATCGGCGCGTACAACAACTGCAACACCCGCGCCGCGGCGCGTAATTCGTCGCGTCGTCGGCATTGTTTACCGACTGAAAGGTGGAATTGTTATAATAAATTAATTGGCACTGTTTGCGCCGGTTATTGCTTCAACTCGGCTTGTTACTGCGCGACGTATTGTTGCTGCGCTCGCAATTACGGAAGCGCTTTGCGCCGCGGAGCTCTCTCGTCGTCTTTACGAATTAGCGTGCAAATTAGCATATCGCGTGTCACGTGCCGCAATCAATTTTCTTCGTAATCTTCAAACGAATACGCGCGCACACACGTATTTTCGTTACTTATAAGAAATAATTTCTTTTTTTTTATTTTATTTATTATTGTCTCGTTAGCGTCTATTGTTTTTGTTGCGTATTTTGTTCGTTTCAAATTCGCAAGAAAATATGCATGGTTGTTTTGTAGAAACAGTTTTTTCTCTTCTATACAAATATAATGAACTTTTCAAGACCACTTGCGCGCGCGAAAACTACAATTTCTTGTTTGCGCAACTCATAAAAGCCCGCTTACTTTTATCGTTATTGAGCAACCGGGTTTATGAGTCAAGCAGGACGAAAAAGTTAAGTGTTACAGACTTACCGTAGACGGCTGCCTGGGGAGACGTCGGGGCGAGAGTCTCTACTGAACAATTCCCTGCAAAAGTTAGACAATTTTATATATTGTTTAAAATATTTTAACACACGTACATATGTTATTGTCTAAAATTAATACATTTCCGATCTATAATAAATGTCTAAGTAAAAAATTCTACAACATTTTGTTTAAAAGATCAAATAATATATTTTTTTAAACATCTAATAATATATTTTTTTTTATAGTCACGTTGTTTGGATTTACGAATTAGATGGAATATAAAGTTGCGTTTTGCATTAGTCAAGAGAGATACGCGCGAGCGTCGAGAAAACGGAGCTAATATTCACACACATCCTTCGACGCGCAGTCGAGTGTTAATAAAGCGGTAAACCGTGTATCACACACAAGGCTAATGACCGGTGAAATTGCACCGTGTTAAGATATCTCTTGACTAATATCCCACTCGAGAGGGTTACCACGAAGTCGAATTTCTCTCGTTAGGAAGTTAATCCTTGGTTCAAGATTTTCGATATTACAGTTTATTTAACACAGAAGAGAAAGCTAAAATCTTTTCCGAAGTCGTTATCCGTATCGCCGAGTCTATCGGTTTTATTTACAACGTCAAATGACTTCTGAAATTCACGGTCTTTGACGAGTTTTTTTTTTTTTTTTTTTTTTTACTGTGTAAACAGGTGTTCGGAAACTTAGCTCATTTTTGTTTGGAAAAAATTTAAATTATATATCTTCTTTTTCTCTATTTTACTTTTGAGTTTTATCTCATAAAACATCCTATATGAAAGTCAACTTTTATTTTCTTCGTGTAAACGCTGAACTCGCATTTTCTCCTCCGACTAGGCACACTGCCGACCGTTTTTAACGATTGACTTACAATTGATATCAGCGCTATATAATCCGCAAATAACTCACAATCGCGATTCAGATACATATTATTACTTGTCGTTACCTATTTTTATTTTTCTTATCCGTTCCATATTTCTCTCTCACAAATTCTTATAAATTTCTTACAATCGGAAATACATAATCGTGAAACTGATCGGACGTATTTCCGACGAGATGTAAATTACAAATGAATGTTCGCGAAGACGATTGCTGCTTATTTTCAATAATCCGTGTTGTTATTTGCTAAGAGCAATTAATCCATTTTTTTTTCTCCGACACATTTTATATAACACCGTTACGTATGTGTGTGTGTGTGTATTGTATTCTTTCTACCGTCGATCACAACATCTGTCAACGTCAAAAATTTGCACAAACAAATATGTGTTTTATGGAGGGTTGAATTTTTTTAGTTTCAAATTTTTCAAGAGATATATATCACACAAATTTCGAGGCAGCGTGTGTTACAAATTTTGTTCTCGCGTATATTTTTAAAATTTAAATAAAGATCTATTATTACAAGAAATTATTATTATGACAAACTTTACATACAGAGCGGACGGACTCTAAGCACATATGAAAATATTAACGATGGGGAAAAATAAACGCGTTCAAAACTATTACAAAAATGTTGTACAAAAACATGATACGCGCGCGCTTTTCAACTCTCTCTCTCTCTCTTTCTGTCTATCTCTCTCTTTCAATTATCTGACTTTTTAGATATCAATTAGAAGAGAGAATTCGTTTTCAATAAATCGGGATACAGTGCTGAGTATTTTTCGCTGAACACGCAGCTTGATTAAGATACGAAAAACAATTCGAGTTTGGAATAAACGAACGTTACTTCATTAATTTTCCACAAAAGTCTGATTAGAATCTTCCCATAATGATTTTTTTCCATGTGAGATAAAACGCAGCAGCAGACACATTTCAAGAGACTTAATCCTCGTATGCGGTGTTTTGTGTTTATAAATATTTATAACAAAACAAAAACTTGAATTATAAAATGGGTATTTTATATTGCCGGTATGTCGGTTGTTTTGGGTCAAAATAACAACAAGCAAGATTTAAACCGCGCAAGACGGGTTAAACCGACACGATTTAGGGAAACACGAAAAAAAGAAGAAGCGAAAAAAAAAATCTTAAATCAGCAAATCTCGAAGGCATTCATATGTATGAGCACAGATCTCGGAATTGTAATATATTTGGCATATAAGCCAGATACACGATGTAAGATCGATATTTTTCATTTGTCTTTATATCACTATCAAAAATGTGTTTCACAGAGAGAGAGAGAGAGAGAGAGGAACAGCAATTTCTTCGTGAAAGTATTCTTCGCGCGGATTTTACGCGGAAATACACCGAGACATCGGGCGGAATATGAAAATATATACAAAGAATGAGAAACATAAAAACAGAGAGAAATAGAAACTATTTCTTTTTCTCAAAATATCTTCGATGATTTTTCTAGACAAAAAGGAAATTTCGCGTGAAAATTTTGAAAACAAAGAAACAATCCCGTAAAAGAAACCTCTTCAGCTGCAAAAAAATGGATAAAAGCAAAAATATAGATAAAGCACTTCTATAATTTATATACACACATATATATGTATATATAACAAATACGAATTGTTTTATTAATAAATATAATGCAAAATTAAAAATATGTGTGTAAAATATAGTCGCTAACGTACGAGATGTCGTTTACAAAAACATCTCCGTGTGTGTATCACATTTATATTAAACATCACAAAAGGAAAGATAATTTTTCTAAAAAATAAAACCAAAAGACAATAATATTGTTCGGAAAGTGCGCAGCGTTTTTAAATGAAGTTCAAAGGTTTATAGTATCGACTTACATTTAACTTTTGTGAATACACGGTGCTGTTCGATGTTTTTGATCAAACATGTTGTCATTTACGCGTAATGCCACTTATTAAAAAAACGCTATGAATTTTCCGAACAATCCAATAATTCTTTCACAACGTTTCTAGAAAAATAAAATTGTGGCGCGTAATTTTGACGTCGTTGAGAAAAGAGTTAAGCGCCGTTAAATCGCACCGGCGACGTGTTTCGTCAACAATGGCCGATAGAGATGATGATTCGAATGAGTTTACGAAGACGTCCATGAGGCGTGTGCGACACATCGACAGTTGCTGACATAAAAGCTGCCGGAAAATCTCTCGTCACGTATCTCGTCGCGGCCCGATATTGAAAGACTAATACAGGATCCTCACGTAAAAGGATTCTCGCTGTTCCTTTGACCCGGTGGTTTATAGAAAGCCAAGCGCGGCTCTCTTTCTCTCTCTCTCTCTCTCTCTCTCGCTTCCCTTCTCGCGCGCACAACCGGATCCGATAAATATTAAATACCAACCGCGGCGGGCTACTCGTCGCGCATTAATAAATTTCGAATTATGTATATCGACAGATGCGCGCGAGAGGAATTTCAGTTATATATGTATAACGCGCGTGCGCGTTTATTACATCGATACATGGCATCATAGGTCAGAGCGGCATTATCGGAAAGTTCGATAGAACATTGAGAACGAATCATTCAATATCGCTAATTCTAACATAACGATTTAACAATTGCGGACATTTCTATGTATTTATAACGGTTTGGTATTTGATTTGCATAATTATGAATCTCTCATAATGACAGGATAATAGCAGACCTTTGTATTAAGTATTACGTGAAAATGGAAACTATAGAGAGATTAATATAATAAATGCCTTCTCGCCGATAGAATGCATACATTTTATAGTGTGTCCTGTTTGTCATGCGATTATACTGCAAATAAGATAATACGATTTATTGTTGTTGTAAATTATAGAAGAGAGATCGCAATAAAAGAGAATTATTCTAACAAACAAAAAAATTATTTCCAATTACCATTGGAAAAACTTTCCATTCCAAACTTTTGTTTTAACATTTTGGCTTACATCTTCTGTACAAAAATTAAGATATCATGTATTTTTAAAAGCAAAAATACATACTTAACCGTAAGAAAGATTTTAAAATGTTTCCTCAGAGGAGAAATATTAAATTCAATTTCTTTTTTAATCAGATTTAAAAAAAACGGCATTGAAGAAAGAGAGAAGGCTAATTCGCTCAATTGGTTGCCGGTCAAGTAAAAGCGAACTTCTCGAAAAGAATTTCTACAAAAATTTCCTTGACTTTTAATAAAATTTTCAGAACATATTCTCTTTCTCTTTTTTTCTTCTCGAAGACGAAAAATACAATTATTATTTCATATAATTGTAAATGTTTTATTTTATTCTCCTCAGACAACAGAAATAGAAATGTCCTATTTAGACGTTTCTTGAGAACTGTGACATTTCATTGAAACTAATATTTTTCTTTCCCGTGTGTGATCTTTATCGGTTTATGTAATATTTATTTGTACCAACACCGATTTGTGGTAGAACAATATTAAGTTTCCCACGACAGTGCAAGAAACTGGTCCCGCGTGCAACCTTGTTCGCGTCTTTATAGCGCTCGCTGTGCTAGAACAGTCACGGCAGATAAACCTGGGAGTAGACAAGGGAGAGAGAGAACGTCTATCGTACTTTTCTCTCAAAAGCCTCGAGCTCTCTGAGTCCTCTTCTCCGGAAGCATCCGCCGTAAGCTCCCTGAATTCCAGAGACTCCGCATCGAAATTGAATTACCCAAACTGAATTTTCGCGAGAGAGAGAGAGAGNGAGAGAGAGAGAGAGAGAGAGAGAGAGAGAGAGAGAGAGANAGAGAGAGAGAGATCCGTAGAATATCTTTTCCCTTTAGCAGGCAATACTAAAAACAACGAAAACTATCTTTGATGTCTGACACGGCAGACGCGCATTTTTTTATATTGATATTTTTACGAAGGCTTCTCGAATACTTTGTTCCAGCCGCGTATCAAATTATGACGTCAGAGAAAAGCAAAAAAAAATAAATCGGTTTTCATAAACGACGAGATCGAAAGGATAAATTGATAAGATATCCGCCGAGAATTACTTTTCTCGGCTCGCAAACACGCCTATAAATTTCGATTAAAAAAATTGTCACAAGATCAATTTCGATCGCTTCTTATTGTGTTTTAGTCTGTAAAACTTCTCGCGCATCACGTAAAAGAACTTAAACTCACAAATTCAAAAAAAAAAAAAAAAGATTACAACGCAAGCAACGTCTGGCTGCGAAAAGAATATTTGCCGATTATTGGCGTTTAAATAACCGTGGAAAACTTGAGGCTGTGCTGAAGACACTACGACCTCGTTCAGCGAAAGATAAGTGGGAATTAACTGACAAGAAAATCGCGTTGAGTGGCAAGTGGACGGGAAAAGGAACCGTGCCGCGGGCACTTTTATTATCTCCCTATATTGCTCTATGCAATTAAGCGTCGTTATCGTCGTTGTCGCGGTAAAACATCGCGCTCTTGCCACGCCGCGTATACTCGTATATTCCTTCAGAGGAGTGCTGTTTTCCAGCTTCTTCGAAATTATCTTCGTTAACTTTAAACAACGGACACTGTCTTCAAACAATATAAAATACTCTAAATGTTCTAACAATTTTTTATTTTCTCTCTCATTTTAAATTATTATCAGTCAAACGTTTTTATTTTCAACGAAATATATATAGGGTCTTACGAGCCGATCGCAGGATGTTTGTGCGGAAATATGCATGTATATATATATTAAGTCTACCGGAAAGTTCTGTCCGTTTTTGGAATAAAACAAAATAAAATTTTTCTTAATTTTTCAAAAATGGGATATACAAATTGCTCTCACGCTGGCAAGAAATCATTAATAATAATGGCAATTATATTATTTAATCAAGTTTATTGACGGTAAGAAAAATTTGTATTTTGTTTTATTCCAAAAACGGACAGAACTTTCCGGTAGACCTAATATATATATATATATACATGTTCACAAGTAAATTTTTACAAGTGAGTTATTTGAATTGATATTTTATTTTCATCAAATCAATTTTTATTTTGTTTTTTAAAATCTTTTGGCTTTAATATTTCTTACTTAAGAAAATATATACATAATGTTATATTTAATATATATATATACTTATACAATATATACTTAATATTATAAAATAATATAGAATTTTTAATGTAAAAAAAATATTTTATAAAAGTGAGGTTTTGATTTTTTTTTCCGATAAAACAAACAACTAGAGGAATTTGACTCGTTAGCACTCTGCCAAGACCTTTCGCTGTTCCGTTATACTCTCTCTTCTCGCGACGATTTCTCTCGCTCGAACTTCTCGCCAACTTCCTATCACATCTCCGACTTACCCATCCCAGCACGTTTATTTTCTCCGTTTGCGGTGTCCGTGCAAATAGCGGTAATGTTAATCTCCGGTTAACGCTACGAAACTCCGGCGCGGAGAAGACGCCGCGCGAACAGAAATTTATCGATTCCTCTTCCCCTCCTATTCGGAATTGTTCAAATAATAACAAAGCGGAAATTCGTCTCTTAAGCTATCCCGTTCGTAACGAGAGCGGAACGCCGCCGTCGATGTGAAACGGGAACGAGAAAAGTAGAAACGCGATATAGAAAGAACGCGAGAAGGAAAACCAGACAAAGAGAATCGAGAATCTGTCACATAATTTATTGCGATCTCTCAGGCAGCTCGCTAATGTACCTGAAGAGATGTACTCAAACAGCTTCCTATCACGTTTACCGTCGGATTCCTCGTGACTGAAACACT
Organism: Pseudomyrmex gracilis; assembly: GCF_002006095.1. NCBI lineage: Eukaryota > Metazoa > Arthropoda > Insecta > Hymenoptera > Formicidae > Pseudomyrmex > Pseudomyrmex gracilis. Next base: position 251,440 of record NW_018020680.1, read on the forward strand.
CGTCGGAATATTTTGCGCGCCGTAATTCAATTCCGCACGGGGGTCGACACATGTTTCTAAATTTTAAAAAAATCTAAAATTTAATATAAATACATATGTCTCTTTGAAATCAAATTCCCAGTTTTCTATTTTTCTTTTCGTTTTTCGTTCGATATAAAATTTATATTTGCGTTATTAATTTTTCGAAAGTTTTCCTTTCAGACTCATAAAGACATAAATACAGTACGAGTATAAATCTATGTCGTATGCAAAATCACGCGGTGACTTGCATTTTGCCACGAAAACAGAATGCATCGCTTACGGGGGTGTTTTAACAGCGGCTATTACGCGGTTATAGGTGAGGCGTGTTTGTTAATTGTACTTCGCTTTGTCCGCATCCTTAATTCCTCGCCAACGTAATTCGATTGCGGAGATTGTTGCTCTGTCATTACGCGGCGAAGTTATTGCAATCTGTTGTGCCGTGTGTTTACGTCGTTGTTTACGTTTGTTTGCGGCATCGCGGCCATTTGTTTTTAGATTACGCCACAGCGTAATCTAAAGCCAAAAGGATGCGCGCGTATCCGATTATTGCGTATTTTTTTTATGTGTAAAATTAAACATTCTAAGAATAAATTGCAAATTTAAACACGCACTGTTACAAAACTATTAAAATTAAAGCATAGAATTGCTTGGGGCAGAAAAAAATTGCTTGTAGAACATTGTTTCTTTCACGTATGTACATATATTTTTCACGCGTTGTATAAATAAATACGCGTCAAATTAATGTCGCAGATTTCTCCGGGGACTTGTGTGTGTGTGTAACATTTTCGGGAAAATTTTCGTCTCTTTCAATCGTTCGACAAACAGCACGTCGAGGTTTCGACGTGGCTGCCGAATCAGGCCACAAATTTTTCATGGCACCCGTGATCGACTTTTCGATGCCATTGAAAGCAATCCCCTCGGGGGAATATTATTATCGAGGGCGTCGCCTCGCTAACGACGACAGTTTGCTCCTCGTCAGGAGGCCATCGTCGTCTTCGCGGAGGCTGCGCCGATAAGCAACACATGAAAATTCTTGCTCGGGTTCTTGGCTTTTATCGAAGAAGGGCGGCCGCATATTCAATGCCCTTATCGGACCGCTTGTGTTATATCTGCTTGCCGTGCACGAACAACTCGACTTTCTTGTCTCCATAAAGGGAACGTGAAATATATATACGCACAAGAAGTTCGCCGTATCGGAAGATTTCGGAGACACTGAGAGGAAATCGAATCCTAGAGAGTATAAAACTTGCAGCACGTCACGACGACATTTCCTGTTATATGCGCTGTTAAACGAACGTCTTTTAGCGGCGCTTGATGAAATTTTCTGAACTTCAACAATATCTTCTCACCTTTGTTGCGCCGAAATATTACACGACGTACTTTGAAAGTTCGGGTAATATTGTTTACAGGCTATAATAAAAAAAATAAAAAATAAAGAAACAGGAAGAGAGAAAGAGAGAGAAAGAGAGAGAGAAAGAGAGAAAAAAAAAGAAAGAAAAAAAGTACGCGCCGGTTCGGATAAAAGCGCTTTTACGTCAGAAGAGAAATTTATTCGAAAAGCGGAGAGGCTTTTTTGCTTGAGCAAAGCAATTAACAATACACCTCAAATGGACATTAAAGAAACATCGTATTATTTGACGAGCTAACAAGAGCGCAAAACAATGTTTCGCTTTTAGTTCTCTCCAGGAACATGAGAGAAGAATTATTATAAAAAATTATATGAAAGAAAAAAACTATATATATACCTACAGATAGAAAATAGATAGAAAAATATAAGCTGAGATCGGATTGTAAATGAGAGATAAAAAAAAATTTTTTTATCTAAATCAATTTAAAGCTTGTACCGCCTCGAGCTGCGCGACGGGGACAAATACATAAGTCAGCCGTCAGTGCGATCCCCAAAATTACTGACAACGGCTCGAAACACTACCGCATTCTCTTCGCGAGATATATCGATCCGATCTGTTTGCTCGCCTGAGCGCATGCACGCGCGTATTGCGCTGTTTGTTAGCGCATAAATTTAAATTGCAGTCGCTATAAAAATTCGTGGTTTATTATTACACACACACACACACACAACGGCTGAGATTTTATAGAAGATTTTCAATCACGATGACCGCGCGCGCACGGGCGATCGTTAAAACTTTATGAGGATTAAAACGGGATTAATGCGAAAGCGATGAAATCCGCCCTTGGCGCATAAACTTCTTAGCTTCGCTCGCGTTGCTTTAACGCCCGCTAAATAATAGCTGCGCGCGATTGGTTTGCAGCTCACGTGCTGCAAATCGTAATTCCGAATTCCCACAACGACGATCCTGCGGAGCGAATTACCGTTGTCGCACACACGTTGTCAAACCGATTCAAAGCGATAAATTAACCGGTCGTTAAGTTGTCACGAATATACACACACACACACGAATTTTTCGACACTCTATAAGATATAATATAAATAAATTTACTGCAAATATTCTTATTAGTACGTAAGCTTGTAGAATTACAAAAATTTGATATTGAAATTTACTTCTGCGTTCGTTTGCACAATAGTCGTGAGATTTCAGAGTCATTTAACTGTCCTAACAGATAAATAATTCTGTTCGATTGACATTCATGTGTACTCCGAATGTGTGATGCTGATTGAAATGTAATTTTGAAAATCAAAGAAAATAAATGTAATCGAATTTATTTCTAAATAAATTAACATTTCTTCGAAGTAATATCTTCCTCTGAAAACAAAATTTTCTGAATAAATACGTTGTAGTTTTATTTATATTTACACAAAGTGTGATAATACTAAAGGAAAAATAATAATTGTAATTAAATAACAATTAAAAATAAAATTGATAATTAATTGAATAATAATAAAGAATTTTAAGGCTCTTGAAATTCAAACAATGTGAAAGTTTTGGTCAATGAGAGCCATACGCTGGATGTTTGTCGTGTACTTTTTTTTTGTGTATATATATATTATATATATACGCGACAAACATCCAGCGTATAGCTCTCATTGACCAAAAATTTCACGTTGTTTAAATAATAATAATTACCTATATTTTTCTTAGTTTAATCGAGGGAATACACATATTATTACGTACTTTGAATATAATTTTTTGTAATTATTAATAAAAATACAATCCTTGTATAAATACGTACATATATACATATATATATATATTCTAATTTATATTTCTAATTTCTTCGATATGAGCGAGTTGCGAGTTTTTGTACATATGTGCAACGCGCGTAAAAACAAAACTTTTCTGCATTTTTTTCTAGTTTTCAACGTTCGCTTAAAAAAAAAAAAAAACGAAAATCTTTTCGCCGATATTGCTCACGCAGTGTCGAACTTAAAAAGAGCGGTTTAATGCCGGAAATGCCCATCCCAGACGCATATGTAAACTAGGTACTTAGCCGCGTGCGCGGGAACGTTAATTGGAAGCGCGGTGAAAAAAAAAAAAAAAAACGATCGCACAAGTGCTCGTGCGACAAACAAAACGGGAAAAGTCGAGTGCACTTGCGACACGTCCCGCAAGGAAATTCGATTTAAATGGTGATTCGTTAATCGAATCCTGAGTCGATGTGTAAGCCGGTAAATCTCTCCTCGAGAAGACAGCGTTTATTTCGCATTTCAAAGTCCTATCAAAACTAAACGCTTAAACTTATATTTTATTCACGATCGATGAACACTGTCATGAAACAATAAGAAAGGCTTAAAGATAGAATACAAATCTCTGGCTGGTATACATAACATAATGCTAATATAATCTAATCAGATACGAGAGAGAGAATGTATGTGTGTGTGTTATGTGAGAAGGTGAGAGAGAGAGAGAGAGAGAGCGCAGCGCGAATTGCGGTTAATTGAATCAACATTCTATAATTAACTGTCGCAAATGCAAGCAATATTTGGTGAATGATACCGCGCGAGAAATTGACCGTTTAAAATGATTATTTTTTTAGTTCAATAAAGGTCAGATTTATTGGTGCATCCGGTTTGTATATCGGATAATGGTATCAGTAATCTGGGAGTTAATATGATTTCAGCGAGTCCAATTTCCGATGCTGAGATATCAGAGAATGTAGGACTCGCGACAATAATTGAACTATGTTATGCAAATCTGAGTTAACACGTAGCGTGATTTTAAATCAATTAGCGCTTTACATTGTCGATTCTATCTGCGTGTGCGATTACTTTTCAAGAACCGCGGTTTTTTGTTATATTTTAATTGCACCGCCAGAATATTTTTTTTTTTTTTTTTT
>NW_018020680.1:255870-270496 GCF_002006095.1 Pseudomyrmex gracilis
ACACAAATTACACCAATGTTTATAACTCTTATAATCTTCACAATTATTTCAAATCTCTCTCGACTCGTTGGGGAAGTAAACACACAAGAATTACATTTCCAACATCGAAATTTGTACTCATCGATTAGAACCCGATATATATCAACTAATTTAAACTTTATTCAATAAATAAACTTCAATCGTAATGAGATAACGTGAAACTAAACTTCGATGTATGAATAAAAAGCCAAGGTTATTTGCCGCAGGCGGGATTCTCGACATCGGCCGACGATTTTCCATCGATGTTTCTGCAGAACGCGTGTTTACCACCCCCGCCCCCGGAGAAAAGAAAAAGCGAAGGATGTGATCGCAAGGAGAGAAACGAGGACAGCGGGAGTAGGGAGCGGATGGGAGAGAAAAGAAGAGCGAAAAGAGGCGACATAAACACGAGGGGTTGCGAAAACTGCCAAGTAGGTTATCCGTAGCAACCTTCGTGGTGGAACACGAATTGAGTGGCAAGTTCCTCAAGCTCGTTGGAAACACGCGCACTTCCTTTGCATTGTTTTTTTTTTTTTTTTTTTTTTTTTTTTTTTTTTTTGACTTCCTACTCTCGCGCTCCAGTTTTTCTCGTGAGAGAAAAGTGTACGTTAATATCGCGAAACTATTTGGTGGCAAAAAGATTAATTTAAGACTTAAGTCCGGTGTGTGTGTGTGTGTGGGTTGTGTGTGTGTGTGTGTGTGTGTGTGTGCGCGTGTGTACTTACCTCTAGTGCGGAGATTAGGCACAGGAATATAATAACTGGATAACGACGAGGGGACGATCACCAGCGAGACTAACACTTAGCACCACCACCATCCACGTCGCGACGACGATAACGACGACGGCGACGTCAACAACGGGGCGGGATTATAACCTCGCTTGCCTCCACCAAACGACCCCTCGGGATTTTAAAGCTCTTCTGACGGCTCTTCCGCGCGTAAAGAGCGTCGTGGACACCCTTCCGCTCCGTTTTCCTGTTCTTTCGGTAAGTCGTGACGCGCCGAGTTCATCGAGGACTCAAATCGCATCCCTCGACAGAGGCGAATCCGCGGTCGGGAGTCGCGAAAGAGAACGCGCTCGAGCGCCGTGACGCGCACGTCGACGACGTCGATGAGGAGCGCACAGCGAGAGTAGACGAGAACACAGCTCTCTCTCGCCAACCACCACCGACACCGCCCTCGCGCCTCCTCGCCGCGCATCGGGCGCGGCAGAAACGCGCCGTCGCGACGCCGTTTCGCCAAGGCGCAGACGCCTCTCGACGGGACGCAACATTGTAATGTGTGTACAGTTTGATGCAGCTTTGGTGACGTTGCGCAGTTCACACCCCCAATGGTTTAATTTCTTCAACAATATTTAGAAACATATCTTTTTGTTTATTAGAAATGTTTTAAAGAAAGAAGAATAGAAGGGAGAAGAGACGGTCTGCTTTACACGCACAAAGAACAAGAGATTTGTCAGTTGTAATGTCATTACTTCGTACACACGAAAACTTCGACCTGTACCTGATGGTTTTTTTTTTTTTGCAATTTATTAAAGCATGGTCAACTTTTCTTCTTACGCTTGTTGAGTAATGTTTGACAAAAACGCGATTGGCTCTTTTTCTTCAGATTATTATTACGTGAAACATACGAATATGAGCGTGAAAACCGCCATTAATACATATCACTGTACGTTTCTGCGCGCGGGTTTGGTCCACTTCGGACTGCGATAACGACCAACGGGGGTGCCTTTACCTTTACATTAGATAAGAGGTAGTTACACCCTGGCCGCTTTCCAGCAACGTACACGTAAATGACACGGTGGTATTACTGGTATTCTCTCTCGCACCCCCCGAACGTTTCAACAGTGTCCGCAACGCACAGAAAAAAATCTAAGCACGAGCGTGTAAAGTATTGCAGGGGTTTAAGTATCAGGAGAAGATAATATATTGAATACAAGAACAATTTATAATTGCTTTAATGATGCATTACTTAAATGGTATTCACATAAATGTTGAGTATTTGAGAAATAAATAATTTTATAACTTTATAATTGCACATAAATGCGTTAAGAAATAATTTTATACTTAAAATGATACGTATTGACAAATTAGTGCAATGTGCGCATGCGCCGAGTTAAGCTCGGAATTGTTCGAACACAAGTATTTTACACGAACGTCAAAAATAGTTTTAAAAAAAAAAATCCTAATCGGAAAATAACTCTTTATCTGAGTTGGATGAAGAAGTAAATATATATATATCGTAAATATAAATCGGGATTTCTCCGAAATAGTAGTATAGGTCAATGACTGCAGCTTCTTTTTGTGCGCGTGTGTTGTCTCTCGTGTTATTGCAAACTTTGTAACTACAAATATTATGATAACAAAGTTGGTAACTACAAATATTATGATAACACAGTTGGTTATCGATAAGTAAGAGATATACGTGTGTATAAAATGTACCAAACTTTAAAATTTTGTTCATACTTTAGTCGCTTTTCGAGTAACCTAAATGTTATCGAGGTTTTGGTTCGTAAAAACCAATGTTCTGAAATTGTACTGAGAAATTTATTGTGGATTTTTGAGCGTATTCTTTTACATGTGATTTTTTTTCGAAATATGTGACTTGATATTAGTATAAATCGTTCTCACAAAAAGCACGGACGGATCAAAGGGATCACGGAAGATCACGGATTTATTTTGTCACGTTCAACCTGAATGAATCATTGAAATGGAGAAATTGCGCGAAGCATGAGGGATTAGTTACAGAAATGAATGAAATTTTTTTTTTTTTAATTAAACATCTGCCTTTTACATGTTTCATAAATTATTTTTATGTAAATCTTCTTTTGTAGAATAAGATAGAGGAACATTGTTAAATCTCTAATGCGAAAAAGAGACAATTTATGATTATAGTAACTGGATTATATATAGTAATAAATTATACACTAATGCAATCACATTTGTATGCGTTAAAATGATCACAATGAGAAAAACAAAAGCGCAGAAGAAAAAAGATATTACATTTTCCATCTCTTTTTTCTTAGTTTTCAAAACGTGCCGCCGCGTAATTTAGAAAGAAACATATAATAAGAAAAAAGATGCGAAGTTTAGATGGCACACAAATCTCGATTTAGAACTTTGTAAAACTGTTTGAAGCAGTTATTCGGTCGCAAACTTATTTTTGGTGCAACACACACACACGCGCGCGCGCGCGCGCGTGAATACCGCGTGATTTTACTTTGACAATCTTGACATTCTTTGTCTAATTTTTGCACCCCGCCAAAAGTTTGTTGTTAAACTTCAAAGTTTAATCAGAAACATGATTTTGTCTGTGTCAAATCGTACGTTTAATTGGATAAGTTCGGAAAACCAGCCGGGACAGAATAGTTTTGAATAGTTTGGGTTGAATGGTAACAGTGTCATTGTAAAAGTGACATCGTCACCTTGTTTTCACTTTGATTCACAATCCCGGAGATCTTTTACAACACGTTAAACAGAAGAAGAAAACGAGAGGCACAGAAGAACTCTTTTTCTCAGACAATGCAGATTCAATTAAAGTTCCCGTTTCAATATGAGAAACTTTTCCAATCAAACCGGTACGTGTCGAACGTTTTTTTTTTTTTTGGTTTTTTGTTTTCGCTCTTTCGTCCTCGGAATTTTTTTTCGACCGTCTTTCGGAGCAAAGATCCAAGACCTTAAAGCGTTCAAACAGTAATTACGTCGGTATCAATTCAGAAGGTTTTGACGTACGTCCGCTTGTGGGACACCGAATAATTGACGAAGGAAACTAACACACACACAGCGAGTTCTTTCTCCTCAGATAAGAACAAAACGTTTCCCTTGTCATATATGTGAAATCCCAGGATTAATAAATTAAAACACACTTATACGCACAGTTTTATTTGGCAAAAAAACTCGAACAAAAATCACTTTCTCTCGTTTATTCTTTTGCAATGTCAACAAAAACTCGCACGTGATTTTTCGCAATAACTCGGTAAGATTGATTTGATAAAGTTTAAAACACGCGTTCGCATTACCGCAATTAAAATCGCGCATTTTCGCAATTTTTTTTTGACATTACGAAAAGATTTCACCGACAAATGTTTTCTTTTTATTTACGACAGCAGCTCTTCGCCTGTCTCTTTCCATTTCTCTCTCTCTCTCTCTCTCTCTCTCTCTCTCTCTCTCTCTCTCTCTCTCTCTCTTTCTCTTGTCTCACAACTATCGCTTTAATGTTCATTCTCGTCGAGTTCGTTTCCACGGCAGCCCGTGGCGATGGATCAAACTGTTTAACTCGCTCGAAAGAATCGCGGAGAGCCGCAGAGTTTGATCGTTTCTATGCTTTTTTTTCGTGCTTGTGCGATACATCATGTCAAGATCAATGTGTGTGTGTGCGCGCGTGTACGTGACATTCGCGCGCATCTGCGCAAAAATATTTTTGTTTATTCATAACGCGCTTTAAAAATATACGTAGTAGTAAACACGTGGTACATTTCTAATATTTGTTAGGTGCGTCATCTCGAGCAATGATCAAACGCGCGGTTTCTTTGTTGTCAACTGCAATATCGACTTATTGTTATTACAAAAGAAGCGAGAATGTATAAACATTCTCTGTAAAAATAGAAATATATAACGTGCAAACAAATTCGTGTCGATGCAAAGACATGTGTAGCGGAATAATTTTTCCGTTGGATCGTTATTTACATATAGAAACGAGCTAATTATTTGCGCTAATTTTTGCGCGTTTCTCTCTGTTTTCATTATTATTTTTCCGATAATGCAGATTTTTCACAGAAAATCAATTTTTATTGAATTATTTTTCAAATAAATCGTCCGTGAACAATCGTTTGCTGATGCGCCTTTGTTTTACGGCAAGAATGTAGCGGTGTTATTATTCAGAACGTACCCAGCGAACGAAACAGCGAAGCTGTATAAGCCTCCCTTCGCGTTGCGTTCGGAAATCGCACTACACGAAGTCGAAGTGAATCTGAACGCAACACGGATATACGTGTGATAAATTGATTCATCAGGACGGATACAGAGAGCGGCATGATGTATTCTTGTCCGTCGGACACGTTTAACTTCGAGTTCGCTGAATGTTTAATATAAAAATATTGAATAGAATATCTCCTACACGCGCGGCATCCCAGCGTATAACTTTCAGCTTTATTCTATCGCACAAGACAACTCGCATTGTGAAATATTTACGCTTCTTGCCGAGAGACAATATCCAAGTTGCTCTCGTACTGTTTATTTTCGAGTCCGCGCGTGTCTGGCTTGTCAACGAAACCGGCAAGACTCTCGAGCGAAGCCATAAATCGGTTTGTCGGAATACGAGAAAAGATGAAAGCCGAGAGTCCCACGAATTTCCCGCAGGATGTACGCGAGATTGTTCTGGCGGCTCTGGTGGAATGCGAGAACTCATTAGCCGTTTATCAGAATATTCTGAAGCAACAGTCGACGGCGGGAAAGAACGTCCTTTCCGAAATTGGGTACGTTATTTCGTGCGAATACGCGCGCATTTAAAACCGACAAAGTAAAATGACATTACAACAGTCCGCGTTGTCTTTGTATATTTCAATCGCAGGGAAGCGATGATCCCCCGGTCATTTACTGGAGACGTCGCGGAGATGACTTGTTCGCGGAAGGAAGCTGCGTTTGAAAAGCTTCGGCAAGACAGGTTTACTTATTGTTTTACTCGTTTGTGCTGTCTATTGCAAGAACAATATATGAGTGCAAAAATTTAAGTGTAAAACAAAACGTACAATAAAACTAACGTAATTTCTCAATTTTGGTATCGGGCTTCAACATGAATTAATGTCAGTGTCAAACTAAACTAGCAATTTTATAAATAATATTTATAACGCGTTGTTTCGTTACTTTTATTTGTTCCGTTCTATTTGTAATTGTAAATAATTACAATTATATCATACAAGATGTAATAACGTTAGAGAACTTCAAAATTACGCGTGTGTGTTTGTGAGAAAACTCTTTAGCCACATAACCACCACTTAATATAGATCTGTGTTGCGTAAACTCGACCACAAGTAATTCACGCCGATATCGAGGAATGTCGATTAACGTTGCAGCTTGTATGTGAGCGGTATAATAAGAGACTTGAAGCGGGAAATTAGCGAACGGGGAACTATCGAGGTATTAGTTAAGGAGATCGAGAGAATCACGTTGCGCGAGAAGCAGGAACGCCTTTTAACGGAAGAGAACAATCGGATGCGGGCAATTGTGGCGGAGCTACGAAAAGCGATCGCCGAAAAGAAAACATCGAACGAGAGGGAGGAGGATCGTTTAACGCGGAAGCTCACTTTGATACGGGTATAAAATACAAATGTGTCGAAGAGAAAGAGCAATATAGTTACACGATATCTACTCGACTCGCTGTTCGGATTTTTTTAAGCATTTTTGAATTTTTACGTAGAATTTTAGAATGTTATATTAATAATTAGAGAGAAAGAGATAGAGTAAATTTGGAATAAATTTAAGTTTATATGAACAAAATCATATATTTCTATAAAAAAGAGAGAACAAAAAATTTTAATGACACTTTTCTAGCTCAGATATGGTTTGTTGTTTAAATATCTCTAAAAAAAAACAAAACAATTTGTATAACAATTTTTTTTCAGTAAAAAAAAACTACCTACAAGCTTTCTAGGTTTTTGAGATTTGTTTTATATAGTAAAAAGTTTGAAGTCTTTTTTCTAATTTTTTTCTCGACAAAAATAATCTTTAAAAAAATCTTCTCTAGGTTTTCTTAAGTTTTCTACACACACATACACAGTAAAAAAAAAAATGTTAATTTTAACATTTTTTGCATGTCCCAGGAGGTCCACTCTAAATTTTAAGTTAAAACAACTTATTCGTTGTGAGTCACTTATTGACAAACTAGTAAAGTTAAATAATTGACACAATACTTTACATTTATATTTGTTATTTTGACTGTAAGCGTGATGTAAAAATAACATATAAAATAATTAAAACTGCACAAAACAATAGTTACAGTAACTCGTAAGAAATGTTAATAAAACATTTTAGTTTGTACAATGTGGCCAAAGATTTGAAAAATTTTTTCAGTGTGTTAAATTGACTTTGAAACATCTAGATTAATTGAAATCATTGTGTTAAAAGCACTTAAACAATATTCCATTTTTAAATGACATGCAAAAAATGTTAATTTGTGAAGTTAACATAAATTTGACACGTGAAAAGATTAAAAAAATAATAACATATCAGTATTATGTTAATTTTACATTGAAGTAATAATCAAAACGTCGTAACACAAGAAAAGTTCTACATTTTGACGCACAATTTTTTACTGTGTACACTCCATCTTATATAGAATACATATATATCACGTGCACACGTGCGCGTAACGCACGTAATGATCAATCTCTCCAAAGTTGTAACGTTATTTGTTATGTGTATCAGGCCGTGTTGAAATTTGTTGGCAAAATTATTTTAGGACGAGAAGAAGAGACTGAAACTAATTAAGAATGTAGAGATGAGATACGTCCAAGCGTGGGAGAAGACACGTCGCGAGCAGAACGTACTACGTTACGAGTTGGAGATGGACGAGTTGGAGAAGACTTTGAATAATTGTTATGTACACGAGAAAAGCGAAAATCGCGTGAATGGCGAATTGACTCGTTATCTGACTCAACGTATAGCAGTTAGTACAAACTGTTTCTTACATATACACAACTTGTTTGTTTTAAAATAAGTAAAACTCTTATGAGAGAAGAGCAGTGTAATATTAAAATAATTGAGATTTAAAAACCGTTCATCGTTAAATACACCGTTTAAGTGACATCGTGTAAATTTTGCATCAAAGAGGTCTCAAAAAACACTTTTGAAGAAGTTTTCTTTTTAATTTCGGGAGTTTCGCTGTTTCTATCTGAAATTTTCAGATTCAGGCAAACGTTAAGTGATTCATGTCTGTGAAATTTGCAGAACGTCAAATAATTTGTTCGCGAAATTTTAATAAATTTCTATGACACAGATAAGAAAGTTCTAGACGAGGCACATTCTCACAAAGATAACAACAATATTTGCTTTGAATTTACAGCTCATTGAGAATCGAATTGAGCAGTGGCAATGGAGGTACGATCGGGAGAGAGAAATGTATGAGAAAGAGATCGACAAAGTGCGCAAAGAGATAGAAGACGCTCGGAAATACTTGGAGGAGCTTACAACGGAGGTAATAATTCGAAAACTACAGGGAAATATTTTCGTTTCATTAATACGGGAAACGAACGCTTCGCGACGAACGGGTGGCGGTGCAACAATTTGAATAATTCAATTTGCATTTGCCGCCGCTCCGTTGTTTCGGACGCGCCGCCCGCAACGTTATTGCAAATCTTTAATTGGCGAATAAAGAAGATCACTAGCGCAATGATACAACAAGCGCAATCACGGTTCTTATTTCACATTCTCTCTGTGACTACTTGATTTATCCTAGTGCTCTCTCTCTCTCTCTCTCTTATTCTTTGCCGTAAGCCTATTGACAATCAAGCTACTACTTAATAAGAATAACTTGAGGTCGGGCAAGTTTAAAGAGCTTACCGAAGTTTCTTCAGCTGATCGATAATTCGCGTCAGAACCATGTTCAAGAAACGTTTCGGCGATTATTATTAATAGGTGGATTTTATGAATTTCCTGAACTTTTCTGAAATTCTTTCGAGATATTTCGATGACACATTTAAACGAGACAAGAACTACTGAATGATCATCATATCTGTGTAGATTTTTTATTTATATAAAATACGTAGCGCGCGGAAATTCATATAATAGATGATCAAAACTTGAATTAGCAAAAACTACAAAAAATGTATTTTTCATAGGTATTTTCTATTTGTTTTTAAACAGAAAATAGTTCTTTCTTTATGTGCATACACACACCTACATTTAATGTTGAAAATGTTCAAATATTGTACTTTGGACATTAATAAACACAATGTATGCATTAGTTTATCAATTTTATTGTATCAGCAATATCTTACAAAATTCTTTAACAAATCTGTATACGCTTTTAATCGATATCATGAATTAATGAACTTTCCGTTATTGTTTATTGTACGCGATCGCCGTGTAAATCTCTAGTAATCTCGTACACATATATAAGACGTACTTATTTCCAAGGAGACAAGGGAGATCCAATAAAGTATGTAAACTCATCTTGAAACTTATTCTGCGTTCGTTACAGTATCGCAATAATCAAGAATTCATCGACATGTATCTCGCCGAGCAGGAGGAACTTCGACGACAGAAAGAGCACGAGAATCACTTGCATCGCAGCGCGATCAAGGTGCAAGCCTGGTGGCGAGGTGTCATGGTACGCCGGAAGTTGGGACCGTATCGACCTGACGAGAAAAAGAAGAAGCGGCCTGTTAAGACCAAGAAATAACTCAATCCTACTTCTGGCCGAACGTCGCCTCTAATTTGTTCGACCTGACTAGTCGGACGATTATTACTTTACCGGCGATTCAATCTAAATTCACAGCTGATTAACTGATTTGTCATGTCGTAATAGTATCAATCTCGAAATGCGAACATCAGAGAACATCAAAAACGTGTCAGAATTATTTTTCATTCAGTTCAAACAAAGTAAATTGCACGGAGATATCGTAGGTGGCGAGATTTTTTAGAAACTTTTTTTATTATATTGTTCCATTCGGAAAAACGATTTTTTACTTTACGCGAACGGGTGTGTAAGTAAACGAAATACTTAATTGTACTTTCGAGACAAATTTAACTTTCGTGAAAATACAAATCTTTTTATGGTTAAAAACAAAGTGTTATTCCAAAAGTGTGTTATGTCCTATATTACCATATATTTTCGGAATCTTCGAGAATATACTACTATTGTAGTATATTATGTTTGTTGTATATGTTTTTTTTTATATTGCTTTTATATAATTCCAATAAAAATTTTCTACTTTTGTTATTTTTATTATCACGTTTTATAAAATAAACTTGTACTTTTTACTTATCAACATTAGAAAACTAAAATTCCAAAAATGTACTACATATTTTATTTTCTTTTTACTCAACTTATTACAAAAGAGAGACGTTACTCTACTTATTATTGCGTCTATATTTTACTAAAATTACATTAATAAAAAACAAAAGAAAAGAGATGCCAACAGCACACGGTGTTCCCAGGCGGTCACCCATCCAAGTACTAACCGTGCTCGACGTTGCTTGACTTCGGTGATCAGACGAGAACCGGTATTAGACTCAACGTGATTTGACCGTTGCCGAAAGTGTCTTTCTCGTGTCACGTAATAAACTAGTTTTTCTACATAATATATATAAGTTTGTAATTAATATATACATAAACAAATNAAGTTCTGGAATGTCGGATTAATAATTAAGTTCAATGTCGGAGAAGTATCTATATACTCACACACAAACATTAAAGAGATATTTTGACAAAAAAACATGATTTTTGTACATTTTTTTGTACACAAATACAAAATCAGTACTAGTAATTTTTATTGCCTTGAAATTAAAATATTAAATAAAAAAATCTTATTTTTAAAGAATCTTTCAGGCTCTAAAGTTTCTAAACTAAGGAATGTATAAACGGTCATGTGAGCCGTTCGCTAGATGTAATGCGGTTTTTAATTTTTAAACACATTTACAATAAATACTTTATAAATATTATTAAAACTATAACTTGCTAACTGCATCTTATAGATTGCACGTTTGCAGGAGCTATCTAATCTGCTAACACAATTGGAATTCAAGATAACGTCGTTACGATACAATGATAACGTTACTAATAAAGCGTTTTCTATTATAAAAAGAGTCAATTTTTTCAATTTATCTCGATAGTGTTCAATGTTGTACAGATACTGCACAATTATTCTTGCTATAGCTTTGAAATGGAAAGTTATATTGTTTCTGTAGATGTAATACAGACAGACTACTGCAGATGGCGCATGATAGCATGNTTAGTGGCGNTTTAAGTGCATAGNATATATTTGCTGCGTTCAGCAGAACAAGCCGTNTTGAGCGCNATTGGCGCTTACTTTTANAACCTTNAAATCAANGTCGCGTATTGGCAAGACGATAACTCAGCAATTGTTCTGCTGAACACATTGGATCTGCGATTTTTTTAGACTTCCCGCCTTGAGTCGTCACTTTGTTCTTCCGCTGGACGCAAAGCGACGACTTTTGCCTTCATTTAATAAGGTAAAGTATTTCAAGTATTGAAATTTATATTGCCTAGCTCTTAAAAGTAAAGAAACAAACTTCTTAAAAAAGTTTGTAGATTTCTATTTGAGTTTATATCAAATTTTATACAATTGTATACACCTATAAAAAGTAATAAGCTCTAAAAGAAGTAAAAACTAACTTTGTCATTAATTTGCTTTACCATTTGCTCTACATGTGTATGCAAAATTATAGATGTTTTTAAATCTACGATTGCAAGAGTTACTACATATGATTCTTATACCCGTTAAAAACTGCTTTTTTTTTGTTTGTCATCGCGTAATAATTAGAAACGCGAAAGAAATTACAGCGCTAAATTTTGAATTTTTTTAACATTGATACATAAGTATTGTATTTTTTTTATTTAAAAGAAATATTTTGTTTACTTTTAGTTGTAACTTCTAGTTTAATCTCTTAAACGAAGTGATATTATCTTCACTTAATTTTTTATTTAATTCACGCAGAATTTTGCATGCAGTATTGTATCCATACCCGATAGAGTGAAGATACTAGAAATATATAACNAAAACAACAATGGATTATTATTCAGGTCGTCTTTTTTTTACTACTTTTATGTTTTATAAATAATTAATTTTTATGTTTTATACAATATGTATTACAAATAATGTATTTTATCTAATCTAAGATTTGATTTACGCAAACAATTTTTTTGCCGAGTGATTGTTAAAACCGCTATGATATAATAACTGCTTGTGTGTACATAAGTATCGCTTCTGTCCTCTCGCTTCTTATAAAATAATCGCTCTGCAACAAAACCGTCAGAAACAATAAAACATTTTTATGTATAAGTGATGAATACACGAGCGATTATTTTATTGCTTGTAACGTTTTCAAAAACGGCTTTGTGAAAAAATCGCTTGTATATTGTAAGCCTGAGACACGATATGTGGTATGTGAATAGATCTGGTAAATAAACTTATATTTTATCATATTTAACAAAATTTGGCATCCAATTCCGAGTAGATCTATTTTCAAATATGCATTTAGTTAATATTACTACAGTTTAAATGACAATTTTATATCTAATGCATTAAATAGATCTGCTCGAGAGTTGCTTGTAACGATAGTTTTAAAAAGCGATGTTTTGTAACAGTCTTAAAATTAACAAATTTTGTATTTAATCTGTTTTAACGACGAAATGTTTTGCGAGCATTTGACGAAAGTCTATTCTCTCGACAGACTCTAGCGACAATGAAACATCTAGACAAAACACCGAATCATCTTTAAGAAGTGCATCTTCTGTCCCATCGGTACGTCTTTTTGATTTTATAATAGTACAAATGTTTATATTACAAATTCCGTTTAAAAATGAATATGTTTTTTTATACACTATGATTAGAGTGGAATACTTCAGGTACACTCAAGTATATTTTCAACTCGTTATGGGATTCCTTTTAATATCTACAAAAATGCAGTATATATTAGCACTTCAGCGGAACAGTTTACACAATATATGGCTATTGCTATACTTCAAAAACAAGATTTTGAAATAATCCGTGAAGAAATGGAAAAACGTGGAAAACGGAAAACTCTAACTCAGGAACAAATCGGTCGTATTTGTAGAAAATTGAGCAATTCCAATTCATTCTCGAAATTGAGAGGTTTTTCATCTTATTTTTGTTTTTAATTTACATTAATAGTAACACAAAATGTTTAATTAACATATCTTCGTAATACAATAGGTTTTAATTTTTCTTTCAGCATGCGTGGAGTATTGGATGCGAACTGAGATGAAATGGAATGACGAATGGTTTCTTTCTCATCAAATCAATCGTATTATAGAATATGTTAACAATCTGTTAAAAAAAAAGTTTAAAAACCGAGAGGAAAGAGGTGTGATGCCAGAACCATCAAACGGGTACATATTTACTTCAAATACATGTTACTAGTACCATTTGTATTTTATATAATTGTTGTTTTATTTATATAACAAAAACAGATACATTGTCACCGGTGACTCGGGTGACAATGTATCCCCCAGAAGAAATGGAATACTGCTGGCGACAACGTCGCGTACCTTCGCAATTCGTCAAGAGATGTTTCTCCCCGATTTACAATGTAAATACGCTTTATTTTTTCTGAGAATCTAGAGAGAAAATAAAATTGTATGAAGAGCGACTCAAGGAACTAGTGGTTCGGCCGTTGGTCCGCAAGATAGTGAACCGCGGTTGAAAGATAGGCAGCGTCTACGGATATAGAGTTGTTTTCTTTTTAAGTTTTATGCCGCGAAAATTGTAAGCGCGTTTTGTTTTCGTTCATTTTATAACAATTATTTATGTTGTTTGGTCAAAAGATACGTATATATTAACCGTACTTATCTTGTTCCCGTTCTTTAGGTCATATATATAGTACTCAAGGATCTATATTTTGGTGTTTGTTCAGTTTTTGAGAAAACTGTTTCTACTAACTTTATATTATAAATTAAGCATTTCTACTCACGGGACTCAAGAGGTCGATTCTGTATCCATGCAATGTAGGGAAAATTACAAAAAGTAAGCAAATTTACTAGTTATTGAGCTATAAAAGTATAGATATTTTAGTAAATTCGTTCACTTTTGTAATTTTCACTACACTGCGTGATCCAGAGTCGACCCTCAGTTGTAACAGTCACTAGAGTGACAAGAAACACGCCGCAAGCACCTAAGACGTTCGTTTAGTCATCGAGTTGTCATGTTTTACATTTTAAAGTTTTGGATTCATTGTTTTTGTTTAGTCAATTCAAACAAAGTGAATTGCACGGAGACAATGTAGATGGCAAAATTTTTTCGCAAAGTTTTATTATATTGTTCTGTTCGAAAAAATGATTTTTTACTTTACGCGAACGTGTGCGTGAGTAAAAGAAATACTTAATTGAAATTTTAATTCTGCTGTAGATCGTGCCGATCGTTATAGCATCTTCAATCCTTCGTTTGCAATGGTAAGGACCAAGCAAACTGCTCGCAAATCTATCGGAGAAAAGGCTCCTCGCAAACAACTGGCGACAAAGGCAGCTCGTAAAAGTGCGCCTGCAACTGGAGGCGTAAAGAAACCTCACCGATATTGTTCTAAAACTGTGGCGCATTATCCTTACCAGAAGTGCACCAAATTACTGATCGAGACGCTGCCGTTCCAACGATTGGTTCGTAAGATTGCTCGCAATTTCAAGATCAATATATGCTTCGAAAGTGCAGCTATAGCGGCTTTGCAAGAAGCGAGTGAAAATTATCTCGTCGGTCTCTTTAACCGTTTTAGTGCCACGCAGCGCGATCGCGCTGTTCGCGTGCTGTAAGAAACTGTATCGCGATGTTCGATCGCGATCGGCAGTTAGCAACGCTCTCGGTTTGGAGTGTACCTTGTCGCGAGTCTGTCAGACTTCCCTCTCGTAATTATTAAAAAAT
>NW_018020680.1:274041-379276 GCF_002006095.1 Pseudomyrmex gracilis
CTTTTATGTTTTATAAATAATTAATTTTTATGTTTTATACAATATGTATTACAAATAATGTATTTTATCTAATCTAAGATTTGATTTACGCAAACAATTTTTTTGCCGAGTGATTGTTAAAACCGCTATGATATAATAACTGCTTGTGTGTACGTAAGTATCGCTTCTGTTCTATCGCTTCTTTTAAAATAATCGCTCTGCAAAATCGTCAGAAACAATAGAACATTTTTATGTATAAGTGATGAATACACGAGCGATTATTTTATTGCTTATAGCGTTTTCAAAAACCGCTTTGTGAAAAAATCGCTTGTATATTGTAAGTCTGAGACACGATATGTGGTATGTGAATAGATCTGGTAAATAAACTTATATTTTATCATTTTTAACAATTTGGCATCCAATTCCGAGCAGATCTATTTTTAAATATGCATTCAGTTAATTCTACTACAGTTTAAATGACAATTTTATATCTAATGCATTAAATAGATCTGCTCGAGATTTGCTTATAACGATAGTTTTGAAAAGCAATGTTTTGTAACAGTCTTAAAATTAACAAATTTTGTATTTAATCTGTTTTAACGACGAAATGTTTTGCGAGCATTTGACGAAAGTTTATTCTCTCTCGACAGACTCTAGCGACAATGAAACATCTAGACAAGACCACCCTGAATCAGTTTTAACAAGTGCATCTCCTGTTTCATCGGTATGTCTTTTTGATTTTATAATAGTACAAATGTTTATATTGCAAAAATTCCGTTTAAAAATAAATATCTTTTATACGCTACGGTTTGAGTGAAATATTTCAGGTACTCTCAAGTTATTTTTCAACTCGTTTTGGGGTTCCTTTTAATATGTACAAAAATGCAGTATATATTAGCACTTCAGCGGAACAGTTTACACAATATATGGCTATTGCTATACTTCAAAAACAAGATTTTGAAGAAATCCGTATAGAAATGGAAAAATGTGGAAAACGAAAAACTCTAACTCAGGAACAAATCGGTCTCATTTGTAGTAAAATGAGCTCTTCCGATTCATTCTCGAAATTGAGAGGTTTTTTATCTTATTTTTGTTTTTAATTTACATTAATAGTAACACAAAATTTTTAATTAACATATCTTCGTAATACAATAGGTTTTAATTTTTTTCTTTCAGCATGCGTGGTGTATTGGATGCGAACTGAGATGCAATGGAATGACGAAGTGGTTCTTTCTTTTCAAGTCAATCGTATTGTAGAATATGTTAACAATTTGTTAAAAAAAAAGTGTAAAAACGAAGAGAGAGGATGTGTGATGCCGGGACCATCAAACAGGTACATATTTACTTTAAATGTATATTACTAGTAACATTTTTATTTCATATAATTTGTTTTTTATTTTTTTAACAAAACCAGATATGTAATGATGACTTATGCAATGATACGTAAAAGTATACATTTACTTATTTTAAGCTGCATTTAGATGTTGCATCAAGTTTTGTTGTCAACAACATTGCGCTAATCTAAACGCATCTGTTTGTAATCTTATTATTTTCATAATGGTCATACTTTTACATTTTATTCCGCAATAGTAAATTTATTTGAAATTACTTACAATTTACACTTAATAATTTAAACTTTATACTTATACATGTAATTATGTAAAACTATCCACACAGTATAGAACCTTTATTAGACGTCCATTAAACGTCAGCTTTATGCGATGTCTAATTGATGTGTAGTAAAGTTTTTGTTTTGTGATATATTTATTAATTATTATATTTTTAATTGTTTATTAATTACATTTCAATTACTTTATAATAAGCTAAGAAAGTAATTTTTAGATTTAAATTTAAATGTCATCATGTGCTGATTCTTTTAATTTTACTTACAATTACCTAAAAACAAATATTTGTAACATGTTTAAAAAAACATTAACATATTAAATAATGTTACCCGGTAACAAATTTTTGATATATAATCATATATATACTTGTACACAAATTAAAATTATTATATTTAATGATGCAAATTTATATGTCGAATATGTCCATACAATTTTATACACTGAGAATTTCTTTTTTTAAGAGAATGGCTTCAGAGATATTTCATATCAAATTACAAAATAACTTTATTAGTATCATGTTAGATACAAAAAAAATGATATAAAACTATATTTTTCGTTATTCAAAGATCACTTCATAGTCACATTGTGACCGACAAACGCAATGTGATTTTAAAGTGATCTTTGAATAATGAAAAATATAGTTTTATATAATTTTGGTGTATCTAACATGATACTAATAAAGTTATTTTGTAATTTAATATGGAATATCTCTGAAGACATTCTCTTAAAAAAAGAAATTCTCCATGTATAAAATTGTATGGACATATTCGACATATAAATTTGCATAATTAAATATAAGAATTTTAATTTATGTACAAGTATATATGATATATATGATATATCAAAAATTTGTTACCGGATAATGCTAGAAAAATTACATAATTTTCTAATTTCAGAATTTAAAAAAGAGTAAAAAAACTAGAAAAAATGAAAAGAAAACAAACAAGAAACACAAAGAAATAAACATCGTGCTGATATATATGTCATTGATTAGTAAATATTTGTTAAGTAGAAAAGATAGTAAAATATTTGAAAGATAAAACAAAAACTATATACATATACATCATCTATCTATCGTCTATAATGTAAGTTTTATCACAATAAATGATGACGTTGAAAATTGTATTAAAACTTCACTGGTTTATTACAATTGTAATATAAAGCAGAGTAAAAGGCATACTTCTTGAAATTGCAACTTTCCAGACACATATATTTGTGTACCGTTAAAACATTTTTGTATAATATACACGTTTTGTGTCTATACGTATATACATAGTGTTTTTAAGAAAATAAAATAAAATTTATAAAGCAAAGAGCAGTAAATGATGATGTAAAAGGAGATGATACACTCCATGAATTCTGATGCTCTGTTTGCTAAAAATAATATTATTTTCTTGACTATTACATCTTTTCTTGAATATCACGTTTATGTTGTATGAAAAGTTGCAATGTTTTTTCTTATCCTTTTCTGTTTTTTTTTCCTCATCTTTTGATCAAGACCGATTATTTTAAAAATTCCACAGTAAATCAAATCCACTTTCGCGAGTACTCACACATCTGAAGAAGGTGACCATTTGGACTCGTGCACATAGCACAGAATAGAACCGCACGCTGTGGACATAGCGCGGAATAGAACCATGTCCACATTTGGACATAGCACACGCACCGACAAGTCGCTCGTGAACATGGTACGTAGTTGCCAATGTGCACCACTCATGAACATAGGGCTGGCTTACAGGGCGAAAAAGCTATTACATTACAGTTTATCATATGGCCCCGGACCATAGACTTATATATAAATAGACCCAGCGTTCTGTGAGAGGAGTTGTCCGCGTCTTCTAAAGGACAGAACGATATGCATCCAGGTGCTGTCTTCGTCGCTCCGCCGGTCTGGAGGGGGAACGTCGATGGATAACGTTGAAGGAAAGCGAACTTAAAGGCGCGTGTACCGCACTTATATGTGTTTTGCTCGAAATTCTTCTGACCGTGGTATGCTTGAAAAAAAAGTTTCTATTATTATATATAGATTGTTGGTTAGATGTAACTATTTTTACTGCAATTCAAAGTTATTTACGTACGTATGAAATGTAATATCTGCATGGGAGCCACAATGCGATTTGCAAATGCAACACTGAGACATTTTCTGTGTCTTTTTCCGTGTAACCTAACCTAACCCTATTACACATATAAGTGCGGTACACGCGCCTTTAAGTTCGCTTTCCTTCAACGTTATCCATCGACGTTCCCCCTCCAGACCGGCGGAGCGACGGAGACAGCACCTGGATGCATATCGTTCCGTCCTTTAGAAGACGCGGACAACTCCTCTCACAGAACGCTGGGTCTATTTATATATAAGTCTATGCCCCGGACGCTCTCAGGCTTCTCTCTGATTATATAGTCAAAGGGCAGGGCTGTGTTCAGTTAAGCAAGATGGAACGAACTAATGGAGGAAATGCAGGAAATACAGGAATTGGAACTAATGAATTCCTGTATTTCCTGCATTTCCTCCATTAGTTCGTTCCATCTTGCTTAACTGAACACAGCCCAGTATAAGGTAAGAAGTAAGGTTCTTGGAGTTAAAATTTTTGTCTATACAGGTAATTATTTCGCGTTTTTTAACACGTGTGTTTCATTGGCTGACAGTAAGGCAGTAGGCAGTTTGAGATGGGAATTGTCTTTTTCGTTATTCCCGTTGTTACTTCATCGAGAACTAGGCTGCGTTCCGATATTCACTGCCAGTACTGAAAATCTATAGCACGTGTGACGTAAAGTATAGATTTTAGTACTGGCAATAAATATCGGAACACAGCCCTAGTTTACCAGAGAGAAGCCTGAGAACGGCCACGGCCATAAGAGTTTCTGTCATAACTTTTCGTGGACATGGTTCTATTCCGTGCTAAGTTTGTGGACATGGTTCTATTCCGTGCTATGAAAACACCGACGTGGTGGGGATACGCACACAAGCGAGACCGTTGTCTGTGTGCGTTCGCGGATGTGTGCAGACATTAATCCTCTTGCACAATGGACGGAATAGCGATAGCGATAGAAATAACAAAAGTTTTAAAGAGTTTATATTTAAAAATAAAGGTAGGAACAGCGGAATCTAACATACAAAAATACACATGTATCAATGCAGATCAGAAAATCGGAATAAGCAATAGCGATAAAATTTTTGACGAGTTGGAATTCTGTGTTAAAAACTGTGTTATTTCTAAATCTCCCCACCACTAACATGCAATCAGTTTCGCGTATAATAGGCACAGTGTGCTCGCGCAGTGGAGCGCAACTTCGTTGCGCGTGAACTTGGCGCGAGGCACTACCGTGCCTCTTGATTGCTATCGCTATTCCTTCCATTGTGCAAGGGGCTTTATGTTGATGTATGACGACGGTTCTCGCTTGTGTGCGTATCCCCACCACGTCGGTGTTTTCATAGCACGAAATAAAACCATGTCCACAAACTTAGCACGGAATAGAACCATGTCCACGAAAAGCTATGACAGAAACTCTTATGGCCGTGGCCGCTCTCAGGCTTCTCTCTGGTCTATCAATGTCTGTGGTGGGATCAGGGCCTACTGTTTCATACCACCTAACCTACCATCACTCCTTAATCTCTTTCACTTTTCTTCACCCCCACTATTTTTCTATCCCCACTTTTCCACTACTATTCTATCAATCAGCGAAGACTTCTTTTTCCTCCTCTACTTCGCTAGACAAAGATGAAGCTACTATTCAACACCAGCTGTCTCTCTCAACGTTGAAGACACTTTCTTAAAGAGCCGTCTACAATGGAGAGTTGTAGGCTGTAATAGTAAGAAATTGACCAATCACAGACAAAGTACAGAAGAATAATCGATTGTGATTTGTCAATTTCTTACTGTTACGGTCTAAAACTTTCCATTGTAGACGACCCTTAACATGGCAAAGGTAGGGAACGCGCAGTCTATATATTATACGTCTATGGTGAGGAGCAAAAGCCAAGCTGTCTAGCTTAGAATGGCGTATGGACTAACTTGAGGCGGTCCTTTGAGCCATATATGCACCAAACCAAGCCAAGCTGTCTAAAGAGCCGTCTACAATGGAGAGTTGTAGGCCGTAACAGTAAGAAATTGACAAATCACAATCGATTATTCTTCTGTACTTTGCCTGTGATTGGTCAATTTCTTACTATTACGGCCTACAACTCTCCATTGTAGACGGCTCTTAAGGTGCGTTCGTGGAGCGCGCTATCAGCGCTATTGCATCATTCTATCTTTATTGCTCATTAGATGTAAAACAAAGATAGAATAACGCAGTAGCGCTGATAGCGTGCTCCCCGAACGCAGCCTAAGAGCCTCCGCACAAACTCTTTCTTAACGCGTTACGTTACGTTAAGTTGGCTATGAACTTAAATTTGTACGTAAACTTGAACGTCATTCAACGCACAAACTAATATTTAACGTAACGTAACGTTAATTACTAGTCATAAACTTAAATTTGTATGTAAACTTGAACTTTATTCAACGCACAAACTAGTACTTAACGTAACGTAACGCGTTAAGAAAGAGTTTGTGCGGAGGCCCTAAGCCATAAGGGTAAGTTTCACTTGCCGTTCGCAACACTCATAGAATCAGAGAGAAACCTGAGAGCGGCCATCCTAATGTAATTTTTTACGACGGTTTCAGCCGCTGGTTTTAGCCGTATTTCCACAAAAGTGGAACTCAAAGGCCGTTCTACATTAAACGCAAGTCGCAGATCTCGTGGAATTGACCAATTGCAGAGTCAAATCAGCCAATCTACCAACGTGATTGATCAGTTCCACGAGACCTGCGACTTGCGTTTAATGTAGAACGGCCTTTGAGTTCCACTTTTGTGGAAATACGGCTAAAACCAGCGGCTGAAACCGTCGTAAAAAATTACTATAGGATGGCCGCTCTCAGGTTTCTCTCTGATAGAATCATTTTATCCTTGTTTTTCATCAAAAGTTAAACAAATATAGGTAACGTTCACGAGCGTCGCGAACAGCAAGTGAAACTTGTCCTAAGTAGTTTGTTGCTTGTAAGTTTTTCGATCGGGTGCGTTCAGACAACTCAACAGTTGCACAACGGTTGAAAGATAATCACTTCTGATTGGATCATACTTTTGGAACCGCAGCAGATTTTGAAGAATAGTCCTATCATAAGTGATGATCTCTCAATCGTTGAGTTGTCTGAACGCAACCGATGTATTCTCGGCCTAAGTATAAATTGTAAGTGGTCACTTCTGATGGATTCTGTTAAATGATTAATGTGATTGATCAATTCTGATAGAAAAAGCGATCGATTAAGTTATATATATATATATATATATAATCGTAAATGGTAAAACAGCTTCTAAAGCTGAAACAAGTATAAAAAGTGCAAGTATATGCAAAAATTAACTACTTATTGAATCCGGTCTAAACATCTCGCAAACGCGCATGGTTTTGCATCTTGTGCGCAAGGTATTTGTATTATCATTGCGTGTACACATGTGCAGCCTTTTTATCATCGAAGCCGGACGAAGACCAGGAATGGCGCCAATGCGTCGCCATTTTCACGAAACTTTACTGTAGTTGTAACTCGTCACGATTGTAACGAGGAGGCAATTCCAACGGTCGTCACGCAGGAACGTCAAAAAAATCGCGAAACACGCGAGAATAATGCGCTGGTCGTAAGTACGGATCGTTGTTAATTTGGCTAGTTTCTTTCGGTACGAAATGCACGAGCTTACGGCACGGTACTTCCGCTCGAATGAAACAGGAACAGGAAGTTCTCGCGACCCCGACACGGCAAAATAAAAACATCCTGTGGCGATGCAAACATTTCATAAAATAAACGTTGTGCGTGGACGCGACGTGTGTAGGAACGTCCACGTGCGTTTTGTCGCTTGGACTTGTTATTCTTACGGCCCATTTTCGGATTCAGATGGCCCAAGGTCGAATGGCGAACAACTAGTGTCCGAAAATGAGCCGTTTTCGTGCATTCGCGAAAAAATGTTCACGAAGATTGCCGCTGTTACGAATCGTTTGATTGATTTTAGAGCCTGTTTACACGAGGGAGACTAAGCTTGTGTTGACGTAAGAATGCAATCTGAAAGCATATGCGCTAATGACATCGAGGGTCTGGACACGGACACTCTCATTCCAGTAAGTGTTTTTCCTTTTGTGCAAAAAGTGTATCAGAATATCTGAGTATCTGCCATTTAATTTTAATATGACAATATATAATGTTTGTTTTATTCTTCAAGCTTGTTTGTATTGATTTGTTATCTTTGTTCAGGTGGAACTTTTTGACAATATTTCACAGCATGCAAGACCGCAAGATACGTTATCAATAGTGGAACTTGGCAAGAAGCTCTTGCTCAGTGCAAAGACTGGAGACATTGAATCTGTTCGTGAGCTCATGTGTAGGGGTGCACCTTTTACTACAGATTGGGTATATATCTTTTATGTAAAAACTAAGGGAATATATTTTGTGCATAAGATCTTTTGTTTTTTTATAACATGTGTGTATAAACATTTGGCTATTTTTCTTTCAGCTTGGTACAAGTGCGCTTCATTTTGCAGCACAGAATAATCACTTAGAAGTTGCCGAGGTTTTGCTTCGAGCTGGAATATCCAGAGATGCCAGAACGAAAGTTGATAAAACTCCTTTGCACATGGCTGCCTATGAAGGTCACCATGAGATGGTACAACTATTGCTTAATTACGGAGCAGATGTTGATAGCAGAGATATGGTATAATAATAAAGTATATAAATTAGACCTACTATGATGCAGACTTTATACAACAAATAATTTTTTCAGTTAAAAATGACTCCGTTGCATTGGGCGGTAGAACGTAAACATGTAGATGTAATGCATATATTGCTAGATCATGGAGCTGATAGAACTGCAACTAGTAAATTCAGTAAGACTCCAGTCAGCCTTGCCTTAGAATGTGATAGGCTAGACTTAGTGGATATATTGCAACAGGAAAGAGATATAGTGGTAGGTATCCAACAACCACAAAATAATACTACGGAATTAGAAATAGCTACACATAATTTAGTGCATTTGGAGCCGGAAAGCAATAGTAGAAATTTTGAAGAACAGAAATTTGAAATATCACAGCAACATACACCTCAACATAAACATAAGTTGTCTCAAGGTATGTGCATTGATTGTATGTGAATATTTCTTTATTTATTTTATATATAATTTTGTAATAATCTCTCTTAGTATCAGGTGAAAGTGAACGAAAAAAGCAGAAATTGATGTTCCAACAAATTCCTATATCGCCGAATAATATAGATGCTGAACACGAAAAAGAATTTGATGATATTGAAATAAATGCTGTGAACAATATCACCAACACTAAAAAATACAAAGACATCACATCGATAGGCAATCTCAACAAACATTTTAAACTGTTGGAAGGTATCAGAATGATTCCTGTTGATGAAGAAGAGTCATCTATTGTAGAAAATGCGATGGAAAGTGGAAGGACGGTAGTTTTAACAGGTCCGTTATTCTTTTGTAGATAGAATATTATTTAGAGACATTAATTTATAATTTTTTTATCTAATAATTCGTACATATAATTGTAGAAGCTGGAAAACTTGCTTTAAATTCCACAAAAGGTTCGCCAATTAAACATTTTCAAGTTGCCTCGCGTGGTAAAACACCAAGAAAAGTTATAGCAATTAGATCAGATCAAATTTCTTCCAAGATTTTAAATCCAAATTCGAACGCATCCACTATTGCAACACGAAGTCCGAATATATTGAAAAGGACTGTTGATAGGCCTGGAAAACTGTTTGTTACAACAGTTGCTAATGCTACAACAATATCTGCTATACATAAAGTAAAAACTTCTGTTTCATCAAAAGAGGTAAAATTTATATTATTAGATTTAAAAAGTTAATAATCTACTAATAAAGTATATATATATAAATGATGTGAAAAACTTTTTTTTCTATATTCCAGAAGCTAATCTCTCCAATGAAAGCTATGCTACAACTTGATGATGATATAGAAGAAATTACTGAAGAGGATTCTTTTTCTGAAAACAACGAAAAACAGATAACAGATATAGCGGTATTGACTAAGCAATTGGAAGAAGCGCGAAGACAAGCTGACGAATATCGCAAGCAACTACAGGAAAAAGAGAAGGAAGCAGAAATTTATAAACAAAAACTTAAGAATATCTCAGCGCAAATAGCATCTAAATGATTTTGTACAGTTGCAAGATATCATATTCACAGTTTGAATCACATTTATAGATTATTAGCATATTGTTTTCGAGATATTTATTACATATTGATACAATCAGCAATCTGATCAAAATTCTCTATTTCATTGTTTTTAATTAAATTACTTTCCATCAATACGTAATACTTTCATATTGCTACTAAACTAAACTCGAATTTTTTCTATGTATTTACAAATTGTTTATGAATGTGTGTGTGTGTGTATATATTACAAACATTTATAAACAATTACACAGATATTTTAAAACATTAACTATTTCTTTTAGACTATATAGTTGTATATTCTTTAAAAGATAGATTGTATGGATTATATAATTAAGGCTGAGACAAACAATCGCGTGAACTAATGAAATGACAAATTTATTATTGACACGTGTGCACGTATCGCGTACACAGTGTAGGTATATTTTATATATACTTACACTTTATATCTCGAATATATAAATTTTACCTCTTTTGGTGAAACGGAATTTTTTACTTTATATGTATAGTAGACATTGTTGTAGTATTAGCAGCTGTTGTAACAAACAGTTTCCCAGATTTATCTGTATAATTTTTTTCTAATACGATATATTGAGTTTCGTTTTTATCTAATCCATTACTTCTCAGATCGATATTGGATTGAGTCGCAAATAATTTTTTATCACAAAAGTAATAAATACTTTTTTTTTTTAGTTATTTTTGGGATAGACAAGAGAAACTCTAATAATATTCGTTATATATTGAGCAAAACAAGCAACAAATTGGAATTCATATTCCAATGCTGCTTGTTTATGTATAATATACATATATATATTCACTTTTCTCTACTATTCAGGAGCGAATCTATTCATGTATATAAGTCTTATTTTTTTGTAACAAGTAGAACTCGGAAAAAGAATCGAGTAAGAAATCGTGTGGATATTTATCCGCCCGATGTTTGTTGGATTTATAGAATTAATATTCTGTAGATATTCGCGTGCAACGAGTGGACAGATATTCGATTATTCCAAGCACTAGTAATAAATGTAAATAGAAATTACTTTTTTATATGAATAGAACAATCATTTTCTTTCGATTATTTTCTATTTAGATGAGACTGTTGATTGCATCAATTGTTCTGACATTTATCTGATGTTTTTTGTGTGTACATGCATGTGTATGTGTGCGTGCGTGCGCAATATTAGTCACATATATGTATATATATGTATATATATATTTAATATATATACATACATGTATACGTATATGTATATTAAAACGTTGCAAGAGAGAGAGAGAAGTGCACAAAAATTAGTGTTTATAAACCACTTATGTATATAAGTACAGTATATATTTTATATATGTTGTACTTTTACATGTGTATCTCAAAACTTAAGCTTCCGCATTGTTGTGTGGATTAATTACCAGAAAGATATTGCCATAAAAACTATGTGTCTGGAAATATATATAGCATGTATATATAAATTATATGATAAAAATTGTATATGTAATATATATATGTATATATATATTTACATATATTAATACAATTATATTACATATATTATATGTAAATATATTTACATATATGTACACATATTTACATATNCGTGCGTCTCCGCACCGCTCGCTCACCACGCACGCACGTTGAATGTATCCGGCGTACGCGCAATTTTCTGCCGTATACGCAACAACAAAGCCGTTGGTACGAAACCGCGTCCGAAACGATATATATATATATATATATATTATATATACGTATTTTATATTATAGATCATATATCTTCTCTTTAAAGTTGTTGAATCAGATACGAAGTCTATATTAAAATTTGATGGAGTTACGGACAACATATCGTCAGAGTTGTCTATTGTTAACTCATCGGGAATCCATAAAGAGAATGGATTTGGATGTTTGTGTAAATAGAAAGCACAGTGTGGAAAGCAAAATCAATTGCAGCAAAGTCTTACCAACGATGTGTAATATAATGTATGCTTAAACTAATTTTACAAGTTGCTTTTTATATATTTTAATACGAAATTCTCTTGCATTCCAAATATCTTCTCAGCAACTTCTCTGTTGTGAAAATTGTGTGAGATAACGAAAACGTAGTATTAATCGAGAGATAGAAAATTTTTGACCAACACACTGATTATAAAACTGTTATTACAATGATGAAATGCATAATGTATTACGAAAGAGACGGAAGGTAAATATATATAAGCTAAATTTTTAGGTACAAAAAGTTCAGAAAAAATCGTGTGTTATATAAAATATCAGAAGAAAATTATAACAAAAAGTTGTGAAATACAATACGGCTTAGAATATACGAGTTTTTCTAAACTAAGATTTTTCTAGAGCAAAGAAATGTACATTGTAAATAAAACTTTATACATAAAAACCAATAAAAACCTTGTTGGTTAAAAGATGCGAAACTTTTATTTAAGAATATTGACTGTATGTCAATATGTATTGAAAATAAAACGCGATACGCAATTAAAATATTAATGTAAGAATTATTAATTTGCCCTCATTATCTAAGAAAATTGCGAGATAGAACATTTTAACTAAGCACGGCAGTGTGTAAAACTATACGTTATATAGACCTACCCATATGCATTCTGCGTTGATCTTTTCGCGAAATTGATTTTAAATATTCCCGCGTTAATAATTTTGTATACTTCAATGGTAATTTTTTGTTTTCATGGAAATGCAGCGGTTTTATTTTCAGTAACTTATCAAATTTTACCAATTAGGAATTTTACTCGTGTTTAAAAAGAGAGTATTGTTTCTTGTTTTTTCTTATATTGTTTGTTTACACACCTATATACGGTGTACACAGCATTGTCGCAGTTTCCGATCGATGAAAGAGGTACATTCTGAATGTACTTCTTTTTGTACTTTTTTTTCTGCTTCTTTCTAGATAAAAGACGAGGACCGCGTTTAGGTGTTTTCGCTCAATGGCAATGTTCAGCAGAACGCGTTTACGGTGCTCCAATAAATCCTCAATTCTCATTTGGCGTAAACTTTTACGCAATTACAAAAAAAAACATTATTGTTAAACAACAGTTGCGTTCTGCTGTGAACACGGCCAACGCTCGGAAAGCGCGAGAAGTCAATAATGTGCGAGATGAACTTCTCGAAGTCTCAGACTTCAGAGAGATGGAACGCGTGAAAATATTTCTACGTTTACTTTTATTGAACAACGATCGAAAGTAACATATTTTTTTGTTTATCCTATACGTCGAGATAAATCATCCATGTATTTGTAAAGTGATTCTCGTACGTATATATATAACATATATATATATATATATATAAACTGCCTGGATATGGACACCGCAAACGGATTTTCGACGGTTGCTTTCTCTCATCTCGGAGGCAGACTGCGGCAGACTTTTCGCGATCGATCGGATCGTCGCGCCCATGGACGTCCTCGAATAATTCTCAGGGGTGGGCAAACGCGTGTTGTGCCGATCGATAAATAACTTAACCCATTGACACACCTATCACGCAGTTCCTTTTGAAGGGCGAAGAAAAAACAAAATCCGCCGATCCGTTTCGAGTTGCATTTCGATCGTTCTAAGAAAACGCGATTCGATTTCCCCGACCTGGATATTTCGACGCGAATCGATCACACTTGCGCCTTGAGAAGAATTGGCGTCCCTTTAAACGTCGTGCGTCTCGCCGTTTACGTTACTTCGAATTGAGTATGTGACACACGTGTGTGTATATACGTGTGCGTGAAAATGTTCTTAACATGTTCGTGCCAAGAACTTGAGAAAAAGATTTGCGGATGTAAAATTTGATTTTTGAAAAAACGTAGTTACGAACATTGTGAGTTCACATTTTTCTAACATCGCACTCCATGAAACGAAATGTTTACCGAGTTTAAATCTCAATGTCGAGATCTTCCTTAGGCAAGATAAAAAAAAAAAAAGAAAAAAAACTTCAAATATAGTCCGCGCGATAACGATCGACATATCGTGTAGACGTATATATATATATACATGTAGATGAGTATCAAACATAATCCGTTAGGATTACCAGAACACCTCTGTGTGCGCAGCCAGAGGTTACAAAGCGCAATACATATATCTCGTCTCGCGCACAAACCAGCGGTTTACAAGCGGCGACCAATGGATATATGTATACAAATATATATATCTCACATCATCGTATGGTTGCGCTCATAAAACAGACGGGACTCGGTATGGTTGTTCACGGTTGTGCACCGGTTGCGATCACCTCAAGAGTTAAATTTGAAAGAAGCGTGCGCTTTCAAGAGCGATCAAGAGCCTCGCATCCTCCCTCCTTTCCGTCGTCGCCCAGGATCGTCGAACGCGGAGTTGTGTTTATTCCGCGATTATTCGAGTGTGTTGAAACCAAAAAAAATTGTATCACATGTCGCAACAAGTGTGTCTCTCTGATACGTGTTTGTTATTGAGATAAAAAGAAATCTCTCGAGAAAAATGGATTTGCGAATTACAAATCGTTCGCGCTTCCCGTAAACGAAAAATTAAAACAAACAGAATTTCGGTACGTGAGAGACGCGCGTACTGAGCGGGGGGGGGGCGTCCGAAGTTCCGAATACGGTCCTGTAGCGGTGCTCAAATGCTCCTTGCATATGCAAACTGCGCAAATACGTCGTCGTCCAAATATGTCATCTCGTAACGAGCGGTGAAACATGTGAGGCTGACATTGCAATCCGGGACGCATATCTCTTATTTCCCAAAATTCCTCGTTGAGAGATCACTTCACGATCTGTTCACGTGCGACGAACAACAATTTGATACGAGCTCCGGAATGAACGTTGGCCTTACGCGTGATTAGAAAGATAATAATAGAAAGCGATAGAGAAAGAGAAAAGAGGGAGAGAGAGAGAGAGAGAGAGACAGAGAGAGGGAGCGGGATTAAGTTCTTGTGGATGCGGCTTAAAGATCGCAGGGTCGTTGTGCCGACCGAAGAATCCCTCTCGTCTTCATTGTGATCTAACGATAAAAAAATCCGTAAATAACCGTAATAATCCGTAAATAAATTAAATAAATAATCATATTTATGAATGACATATTATATATTAAAATAAACTCTTTTGTTTTGTTAAATAAACTCGGAACTGAATATTCACTCAGAAACATGGTCTTAAAAAATACTTGAAGACTCTCTTTTGTTTTGCAGATTTGTATCTGCAATTTTGAGAGTTATCTAACGAAGTGTTTTTATTTCTCCTCGAACATCTCCAACGTTAAACAAAATATAAGACAGGTTTATCCCTCCTAAACAAATGCGAAAAATTCAAAAAAGATCACGTGATTTTCTCGATATCGTAAAACTGACGATAAAAAAATGTGGCAAAATTCAAATTCACATTTTTCTGAGCGCGATGTAGGTACATGAATTAATTATGTTACACGCACACTATCAATGTGATGAGAAATACTTATATCTCAGTAGGTGCGACTGATTTGATCAATCTCTACTCGGTGAATGTTTGCTCTCTCTCTCTCTGTCATTTTTCTTGAATTAAAATTCTTCACACTCGGAAGGTCATCCTCGGGGAAGGTCGATTGTGTATTCGTGCAATGTAAGTAAAAATGACAAAAGTGAGCAAATTGACTAATTGTTGACCAATAAAGATCATAGATCATTTTAATAAATTCGTCTCACACTTTTTATCATTTTCGCTACACCGCGTGATACAGAATCGACCCCCAGAGTCCGCTCGATGACGCGGCGCCGGTGGTGATTGGCGCCCGTTTACGTGCGGCACTGCGCACTCGTCGCTTCGGTTGAGAACCCTCCGAATGTTTCCAAAGGCGATGTCCAGCCAGCACGCGCAACGAGGAAGGGGGCTGCGTTTTGTCGTGGTAGTTGTTTCTGCGTCGCTCGTGTGTAGCCGGTGACGAGGCAATCACAGCGTCACGAGCGCGCACATCCGTCTAGAACGCGAGCGCGTTTTCTTCTCGCAAGTGAGTGCAAAGGAACGAGATCGTGCCGTTCGTGTGGTGCGCGATATTCGTCTTCGTATCGTTGAGTTACGTTTCGTGTCGTCGTGAGTAAATCGTCGATCTCAAAGGTGCGTGCGTGCGTGCATGCGTGCGCGCGCGCGCGCTTACACATCGATGGAGCGAGACGTTGACGAGTGTGCGGTTTGAGAGCGAGAGAGAGAGAGAGAGAGCGAAACGAAAAGCTGGAAGGGGAAAAAGAGAGAGGAGAGAGATAGGGGAGACGGCGCGCAATAGACTGTAGCGCGCAATGTGTTTCCGTTCATAAAGGTGTAAAAGCAGAAGAGAAAAAAAGGAATCGACAGTTAGAAGGATACTGAAAGCGGCATAAAGAACGCGGGAGAAAAAGAAAGAGAGGAAGAGAAAGACGGAAAGCGGCGGCGACGGCGGCGCCGCTTCTTTTCGCCGTCGAATCCTGCGGGAGGGCGGAGGGAAAGAATCAACCTCCTCCGTCTCTCTCTGAGTATTCTCCGAGTGCGTGGTGTGTGTGTGTGTGCGCGCGTGTGTGTATATGTTTGTGTAGTGGTGGTGTAATAGTGTGCGCGCGTGTGTGCCCTCTCGTCGTCGGCGCGCGAAGATACCGAGCGAGGGCGCGCACAACGAGGTAGCGGAAGACGGAGGTGGCGAGGAAGCGGGGCGCGTCGGCGACGAGACGCCGACTACCTGCTGGCGCCCGTTTGATTAACGCGCGTGATTCCGTCGTCACGTTTACGACCGAAGCTGATCCTGCCGCTGTTGACGTTTCTTGACGATCGGCGTGCGGACGATGAAATGTGCGACGAGTTGCCGGGCCGCTTAGCGTAGTAGTAGCGTGTCGTATCGCCTGCTTCGACGACGGCGACGGCGGTGGTGGCGGTGGCGGCGGCGGCGGCGACGGGCCCAAAGACGTGAAGCGGTCGGAAAAATGGCGTCCGATAACGAAGCCTCATGCGCGAGTGACCCAAATTTCGCGGTGATCTGTTCGTTTCTCGGCTGCTTCGGTAAGTCCTGCGGCATCATCTTCCCGGACATCGCGCGGCTCCAGGATATGCTCGAGAACACGCAAGAAGGTGGGTCTTTTTTACTCCGTTCTCTCTTTCTCTCGCTCTTTCTCCTTCTCTCTCTCTCTCTGTCTCTCTCTATGTCTCTCTATTTCTCTCTCACTCTCACATATATACACATTGCTCTTATGTGTATGCGATCTCGCGCGCGCAGAAAGACACGGTCGTGTCTATGTGCGCGCGAGAGGACGAAGTATGCAAAGAGGCGCGGGAGCGAGCAAGATGGAACTATCGCGACCCGCCCCCGCAAAAGGCCAGCAGTCTGAGCGCGTACCACTGGTTTCTTTCGTACGATTTCGCTCGGACTGCGAAGCCTCCGTCCTTTTGTCTGCTTGTTGTTTCGCGCGAACGAGCCGTGGCTCCCGACAGCGGCTATGACGACAACAACAACAACAACAACGACGACGACGACAACGACAACAAGCAAAAACGATAATCGCCGCTTTTTGTTTTGTCGTGAGAGAGCGACTTGGCGCGAGATCGCTGAAAGCAACATCGGGCTATCCCCTCCGGCGCGTTCCGCGCCGTTTCGCTCCGATTTGAATGGTCTATAACAATACGCTCCCTCCGCGAGGCGTTGTTATTGACAGATAGCCGCGAGATGGGTTTCACGTTGTTGTTATTCTGCCGCGTGCTGCCACCTTTCTTGTTGTCAGCTTGTCGGTTACACGTGATTACGAGTTACACGCTCTCCGTTTTCTCGGAAATGTCATTGGTCTGTGATTCGCGACAGAAATCTTGTCAAAGACAGACGTTTCTTTACTTAAACTGTCAAACGTAAAGAGAGTTGAATTTTTTTTTTTTCGCATTTGATTCCCGAACCTCGGAGAGCGTTGTTTAACATTTAAATATTTAAACTAAGAAATGTATATATAAACATATGCATTATTTATTTATACCGTATTTATACATTCCTTAGTTTAGAAACTTCGGAGCCTGAAAGATTTATCAATTGTTTAAATATTTAAATATTTTTTTTTATAGGAAGTTTTTAATATATTTTTTTTTCAATTATTATTTAAAAGTTAAAACAGTATATCGGAAGTTTTAGATATGTAAGATATACCGATATAAATTTATATATTTTGTATCTACATTTTTAGTCGAGAAATTTGTTGAAATTTATTAAAAAATATTACACTTCCTCACATGTGTTTGCGCAAGTTTCATTAGTGTGTGTTTCTTCTTTCTCTAGTGTCCCGAGAATTAATAGATCTGCACATCAAGTTGCTGCGTAAAACGCGCAAAACCGTGTCACCAGAAAAATGGGAAAGGGCACTAGTCAAGTTTTGCCACACGTATTCCAATCAGGATGGATGGGAACTTGAACGTTTTGGTTACAAAAAAGCTCGGATTGCCGTTAAACTTCGTTTGTTAAAAGTATTTAAATGACGTACAATTTTAATTTTTGCAACACAACAATTGTGGATTAAATCGTTTTTTATGCAAAAAGTTTCTTCTTTTACATTCTAGGTGCTTTTGGAAACGCAATTCGACTTAAATCAAAAGTTTAAAAACGAAGTCAACAAATTGGCAGCTGCTGAATTGCGTGTGGAACCATTAGGGAGGGATAAAACTGGATTAGCGTACTGGTGTCAGATTGATGAGGAATGTAATGTGAGAGTTTATAAAGAAGATTTAGATGAAGAAAGTTGGGAACTAGTAGCTAAGTAAGTTTCGATATTTTGCTTGATTAAATATAAATAACAAAATTTATATGAAATGAGATGCTTAATTTGATATTGTGACATGTTTTCCAATTCTTTATCGCAATATAGGGATCGGGAAGGTATTGTGAGTCTCATAAATACCTTATCGAACGGCGAAGCTGGGGCTATACCAATTAACGAGGATAGCAACAGTTTAGAGATCTCTGAGAAACCTATAATAGATACTGGCCAAGTAACGACGTCTCCGAGTTTGGAGGACGAGGTTGCGCAAGAGAACAGCGTTTCTGTTGACGAGGTGAACGACAAATCGTTACCGAATGGAAGAAGCGAGTTCGAGGACGAGCAAGAACACATTCAAGAAGAAGAACCTGATCAAGATCGGGACGATATTGCTAATGACGCCGAAAACGACGAAGAGGAAGATGAGGATGTTGAAGAAGAGGAGGAGGAGGAGGAGGAAGAGGAAGAGGATGAGGAGGAAGAAGAGGATGTAACAAATGACGAAAGTTCAAAACAGATCACGGAGGAAGACGATTCTCAAGAGATGATAGAAACTTCGAGTGCGGAAAGATGTACTGCTTCGTCTTCATTACCAGCGACAAAACCGCTAAACGCAAAGGTGGAAGATGCTAGCGTAAAAACGGAAAACATAAATCACAGAGAGACTACTGAAACGTCCACTGCTACTGCTTTGTCATCAGACGGTAAACCTGCGACGACGCATCAGCCGGCTGCTCTCACGAAAATCGAGGTTGAGGAATTGGCTCCGTTGAAGTCGATAGAGACGCCTGTTATTACCTCGTCTCCGTTGAAGCTGGTGAATATCGCGGAACTGAAACAGGCGCCGGAAGAAAAATTGGTAAGTCCAACAGCATCGGTTGTTGCACCGTTGAACGTGACAAAGAAATACGGTAGTTCCGACGAGATCATAAATTCTGCAGCAAAATCGCTCGACAAGCTTTCCAACAAAAATAACTTACCTTTCACGGATTCTATTCCCATGGGTCATACCAAGTTGTCTCTCAAGCCAATAGATCAATTAGCTGCGAATCTTGGAAGGATACAATCGGAGAAATTAGAGAAACCGAGCGGGCCAAAATCGCTTGAAAAAATTGCGGAATCGCTTGCGAGATCCGGCGGTATACTGGGAAATATGGCAAACGGAGAGGACGACAGGCTGCCGCAGGACTTTTGCGCGAGAAATCAATCGGAGAAATCGACGACGCTCAGAGGCCACAGAGGCATGGATCTGTCAACATCGCCGCGCGGTTGGGAGAGCGCGAACGAACAAAACAGACCGGTCGACTTCTCCGGGATCGATCTTTCTAGTCGGAAAGCGTGCAAAACGATGGACCTTCCCTCTCCAGGCTACAGAACGCAGGACTTCCAGCACCGTGAGATGGACTTGAGCACGAAGAAACCGAGCAAACCAGAGATGTCGAATTTGTACGACGCACGTAATATGATGATACGCAATCATGCGATGGTTGCCGATCTGAGCAAGCGACAGATGGCCTTCGGTTCGTACAAGATGCCGTATCACAATACATCTAGATTACCCGTCAAGGACGAGCACAGACTACCAAGCTACACGATACTTCCAGATCCCAGCAAACTCACGACGCTTAGAATGAACACCTCATCGTTGAAACGTCCCATGGAGAACGATGATACGCAGCAAGAAATGCTCAAGAGGATAAGAACGGACGTACTTCCGATCAGAAGCACCATGGACAAAAGATCGATGATGGGCGGCAACTGGAGAGACGAAGTGGGTGAGGCCATCGAAGAGCCAATGATGATGGTTCAGGGAGAAGGATCTGGTAGCGACTGCGACGCAGTGAATCCTACGGTCGGGGAAGCAATTGAGGAGCCAACGATTTTTTTTTACGGTGAAGGTTCCGGTGAAGATTGCGAGACGGGCAATCCCGGCGACGACGCGTCCACTGACAATAAAGAAAGCAACGAATCAAAATCCGAAGCTGACTCGGCCGCCACGACGTTGTCGCAGAATAAAGTTCTGGGCGAGGACGAGGTGTCCACAGGCGCGATAGTGTCGAGCAAACCTCCTGTAAAATTAAATAGAAACTTTCCCCAGTCTAGTGTAAGTGTAAACGATAACTGTCAAATAGTAGACTCTGTACAAGAAAAGCCAAAGTTTAAGTCGACGTTAGGCGTCCAGCTAATAGCGAAGAGTAATACATCCGGTTCGG
This sequence comes from Pseudomyrmex gracilis, assembly GCF_002006095.1. Taxonomy (NCBI): domain Eukaryota; kingdom Metazoa; phylum Arthropoda; class Insecta; order Hymenoptera; family Formicidae; genus Pseudomyrmex; species Pseudomyrmex gracilis. The sequence goes on from NW_018020680.1 coordinate 294,779, forward strand.
TCAAGAGGTTATCGAGGTGGGATGTGGGGAAGCCGGAAGAGAAGGTGGAATGCGACAGTATCATATCAAACGAAGAAGACATATCACTGAAGAACACTGACGATCGCGAGCACAACAGTGCGGATCAAAGGCTGAGTGAAACTGAAGAAACACCCAAAACAGTTTGTGAAGATTCTACCAATGTGAATCGAGAGATCGTCAAGACATCGGACGTTGGAAATTCTTCGAGCGCGAACAGTGAAACGTTTGATGACAAAAGTGCTAGATTGCAAGTGTCCGATATAAGTTCGGAGAATACGATTCTGATGGAACAGAAAAAAGATTCTGAACTTCAAGAACCCGTGCAGTGTGATTCGTCCACGTCGCCGAGTCAAGCGGACGTCTCGCAGACAATCGAATCGTGTAAAAATCCTGAAGCTACGATAGATTCGACCGATGTACAAAACGTTTTCGATATCAATAGCATAGTTACATGCAACAAGTCGGACGTTTCTTCAAAAGTGTCAGCGGATAACGAATGCAAGCCGAATGCGTCGCCACCGAGATTTTTTTTTGGTCCTAATTGTATCTCTTATACCTCCAAGTCCGACGAAGACGGATCGATTTCATCATCAATTACGTCTGTACAATACGGGTGCGTGTCATCGTCAAAATCAACGGACGACGCAGCTTGTCTTCCGTACAAGTCGGAAGATTTCGATTTAACGCAAACGAACAATAACTCGTTGAAATCAAATCTGTTTACTTCGGAGTCCGATGCTGTTCTAAGCGAAAATGATAATAAAGAAGCGGAAAAGGTCGACAGATCAAACAACGAGCTTGATCAAGAAGCCGCTACGCTCAGTAGTTCGACAGATCCGAACGAATCGTCCGATTGCAACACTGCTAAATCATCCGTTACGCAACTTCAAACGAAGACGAGCGAAGAGCCAGACGTGCGAGAAGAATCCGCGCCCGTTGGGAAAGAGATGGAAGAAAGTGATAACTCGAATTTACACACGAGTGTCACGTCAGAGGCGGTAGCTGAAAATGAAAATGTCGACGATATGAGTGTAATTGAAGAAGATGAGGTTGATGTTAGTTCGATTAGCAAACCCAGTTCGCTTGAGCCAGCAGAAAGTGCGACTGTTGAATTACCGCAATGTGAACAATCCGTCGATCTTGAAAAATCCGCGAGCGTCGATATTCAAGAAACTCTTATCGAAAGATCGAACGATGTTACGTCGCAGTTGGATAATACGGTGGATAATAAGGAGAACAGAAGCGAAGAACCAGCGTGTGATCTTGAAGACAAGAACGATCATCAGTCGACATCCGATCCAGACGTCGACGAGGGTCGAGAAAAACCTGAAGTTTTTGCTTCGATGCATTCGTCTGTGTCATCTTTGACGCAAAATTTGGAAAAAGAAACGGAACTGGTGAATCTCGAGGAACTCGAAGATGTTACCACCAAGTCGAACGAGCAACCGGATTCCGCGAATGTGGAACCTGCGAATTCTCAGCAATCGAATACACGATTCGAGAGAAACGATCCGACTTCGGCGGAAGACGAGAGTTGCGACAACCAAATTGACAAGAACGACAATTTCTCCGAAACCGACGGCCAGGAAGATCGTTCGATCGACACGGACAACGAGAGAATAAAAAGTTTAGCCAGTTCCGACGCCGACTCTACGTACGTTAATTACGACAAAAATAGTGAAAGAACCGACGTGTTGTCGGATGTGGGATTGCAGGACGATGGATCGGGCGACTCGGAAGATATCAAAGAGAAAGAAGACTTGAACGACGCTCGAGTTAACGACACTCTGTTCGGTGTTGATTCCGAAACCCATTTTCCCGTTAATTCCGCGATAACCAGTTCGGAGTCTGCCGAAGAAAATGATAAGCACCGTTTAGTTCCTACTATAAACAGTCCGGATAGTGCCTGTGCGCAGGATTCGAGACCTCAAGAGAGCGAACCTCAAGAGAGTGAACCTGTGCAAACAGATATTGAAAAAATTGAAAGCGCAGACCTGTCGTCTGTTGCTGATAATAATAAATCTTCCACGTTCAGCGTTTTACCACCAGTGCCCGAATTAAAAGAAACTACGGAAGAAATCAATTTGTCTAATCTAGTTCAGTCCACGTCCAGTGAGTACGCGGATGATGTTTCTGAAAGTCCTTGCATTGATCAGGATTCAAACGAGGACATGGTCATAGACGATCTCGTGTCCGAATCTAACGAATCGTTCAAAGAACCCGAGGAAGTTGGAACGAATGACGAACAACAAAGAGATAACGCGGCGTCAGAAATACGGACGGATCCTGAAGAGAAAGCAGTCATTGCGGAATCCTGTCGTCAAACAACGATCGAATCTGAAATTTCGAAAAAGTCTGAAGCTGATGCGGAAAGTGAAAACGATCTTAAAAAAGAAGAAGACGATGAAACAAGAACTTGCGACAACGCTGACGAACGGAACGCTGATGTGATTGCCGAAAATGTTTGTGACGACGGCAAAACTACGGAAATAGTTGAAAGTACAGAAAAATCAGAGACGGATGCAACACCTGTTGTAGCTCCCGCTGAACAGTCAGATATAGAAACATCAAATATAGCTTCTCAAGAGTTTTCTTCTCAAGAAAAATTAACGGACGATAACAGGCAATCTCTGGTTGCGAATTACAACAGCGATTCGAATGACGACATCAGCGACGACGTTTTCGAATCTGACGTGGCGCAAGCAAATGATTCTAAATCTGACGTCGTCGTCTCATCGGAACAAAATCCGAATGAAGATTTAGACAAAAAGTCTATCAAAGAATTAGACGAAGAGTCTGTCAAGGAATTAGATAACGAGTCTGTCAAGGAATTAGATAACGAGTCTGTCAAGGAATTAGATGAAGAGTCGGTCAAGGAATTAGATAACGAGTCTGTTAAGGAATTAGATGACGAGTCTGTCAAGGAATTAGACGAAGAGTCTGTCAAGGAATTAGACAAAGAGTCTGTCAAGGAATTAGATGAAGAGTCGGTCAAGGAATTAGATGAAGAGTCGGTCAAGGAATTAGACGAAGAGTCTGTCAAGGAATTAGATGAAGAGTCTGTCAAGGAATTAGATGAAAAGTCTGTCGAAGAATTAGATGAAAAGTCTGTCGAAGAATGTGACGTTAATAGTGCGAATTTAGTTTCCAACGTGCCTAAAGAACCATTGTTCGTTGAAGTTGTTGAAAAACAGGAAGAAAAATCTGTGGAACTAAAAACCAACGAGATATCGAATGAAGATGCTGCGATCGTGGAGCAGAACGTTAAAATTAATACACAAAATTGCGATAACAACGAGTGCGTCGATAAAGTGCGAGCCGAATCTGTTTGCAACAATATTGAATATTTAAGTGACAAATCTACAATGTCTTTGAAGGAGAATGAACTTAGAGTAGAAGAAACAGATATATCGACCGTCAACTCTGTTAAAACGCCGGAAGTGTCGGACGCGGCAAAGATAGTCTCCGAAGTCACCGAAGAGACAACCGAACCTCATCTAAACAAGACATTTGAAACGACTGCCGGTCATATTGAGAAAAACAAGGATTACGTCAACAATTTTATTGACAACGTGAGAACAGTGCAGGATGTTCAAAGTGTTCAGGATACTTCAAATATTCTCGAAATGACGCAAAAAACGGATTGTTCGCCCGAGAACGTTCGCGATCTAAGTTCGGACGATGTGAATAAGTTCATAAAATCATCTCTCGTTGAAGAGGAGCTCAACGCTGTGGACAGACAAGTGGCTGACGTGTTTCACGTGAAAGAGCAACATATACGAAATTTGGATGACAAACTAAACGTTGTCAATTTCGAAACCGATAATAATATAGCGAGATTGAAAAATGTGAACGAACATTTTGCCGAGGAACTGTCTATTCCGTGTAAAAGATTCAAAGAAGATCTCGTCGATTATGTCGACAATCAAGACAATAAGTGGGATGTGAAGTCGCAAGACGAATGCTTGCCCAATAAATCGTTCGTGCAAGAAGCGAGCTTAACGCCGCTTCAAACCGCATTGGCATCCGACATTGCGCCAGTTAAATCGGACAACGTTCTAAATGTGGACAAGTCGCATGTGAATTTAGAGGGTAGTATGTCCTCATCCGACGCACTTTATTATCACAATTCAATGTCCGCGAAGATGGAAGATGTTAACAACTTGGATAGTGCTTGCAACAATCAAAATGAATCTTTTAGTATAGACGCAAATGTAAATAAAATTACGGAGAACTTAGACGAGAAACCGGCCTCGGTCGGTGGTAACGAATTATCGGATTCGTTTTCCAATCAGGAAACGATCTCAGAAATTGGTGCTATGAAATCTGACGTTAAGAAAGAAGCCAGCAAGAGACTGATCGATTCTTCCGACATGGAAGATGTTCCTCCGATAAAATCCAAACCACCCTCGTACGTGGAAAATGATGACAAAGTGTTGTTAGAAGATTTGAAGAGCATCGACGCGCAAGCGCCCAAGAGTTTTGATAATTTTAACGAGATCGAGAAAGCGGAGTCGCGAGTCGAGGAAGAGATGAAATCGTCGGTGATTTCCGTGGCGTCGCAAAATAATTTCGCGACGGTTAACGCCGATTCCGCTGTCACGTCTATAGACGACGACGACGACGACGACGATTCGAAGAAGATCAATTTGGATGTTACGGATGAGAAGGAAGAAGAACCTACGGAGATCCCGGATATAGAAATGAAAACCGTTTCCGTGGTTTCCGACGATTCGACCGGTATGGACAACGAGGACGTTTTTAACGTGCAGCCGGAGGAAGCGGATCCTTTAGCGTGTACCGACGATGACATGACTATGAAGAATTTCGAGAACGCGTCCGACGCGTCGAAGATAAGCATTCGCGTTAAACCGGCGTCCGAATTGGTTTACGAGGGATGGAAGTTGGACAGTACGACCGTGGAAGCGCCGAAGATCTCGCGAAAGCGACGGAACAGCGCTAACGAGTCGAATTCCGAGGACGGCGGAAAACAGGAAGATGAAGAGATGATGGGTGGGAAAAGAATCAAGTTGCGAGCGAAACGAATGCCCGACAAGGAACTGCGAAAAACCGTTGAGGAAAGTCGCGATGTGATAATGAGCTCCGAGGACGAGGCTGCGAAATGTGATCCCGACAACGCGACCGAACGCGCGGATAAAGACGGCAATAACGACGATCTGAACATGGCGCAATCGATAGCGATTGACAAGAAGATCAGGGGCCGGCCTAGGGGCAGACGACGACGTGGTTTTCGCGGTGGCGGACGTGCGAAACCAAAACTCGCTGAATTCCAAGGCGATTCAACGTTGGACGTATCGTCCGGTGTTCATCCCGATGGAACTCCTAATGATCTAAACACAACGTCCGCGGACGCTTCCGCGCAAAAAAAGCGAAAGAAGCGTAAGTACACGGAGAAAGTACATGTAACAACGTGTATTGTACGTACACAACAATAATTAAAAAAAAAAAACCTATTGATGGAAAAATGTTGGTTTTCCACAGGGAAAATGGTTTTGGGTTTAGAAATAGGAAGAGACATTTCACTGGAGTCAGAAAACACACCGGTGATACAGGACGAGATGCCTGTGAGGCAATCAAGACGAATAGCACAGTTAAAGATCAAGGAACAAGCGGACAGGCGCAGAATCGAGGAGGAAAGTATGCGCGAATTGGAAGAGAAAAAAGAATCGGAAAAGAAGAAACGAAAAAAGCAGAAGGTAAGTATTAAACGCGCTCTAAGGATTTATATCTCGTATCGCGCGTACAAGTAATCTCTCTCTTTTCCTTTTGCATAGCCGGAAAGCGAAGAGGAAGAAATAGTGAAGGAAATCGAAAAAGAGAAGAAATCCAAAAAGAAACGTCGAAAGAGAAAGAAGAAAAAAATGTTGGCTAAATTTAACGAGGCAAACCCGTGGCAGAGTTCGTCCGGATCGAGCAGCGATGAAGAAAACGATAACGAGGACGAGGACGAGGACGAGGATATTATTGAGAGCGAGGGGTCCTTGCTCTTCAAAAGCGATCACGAATTCTCCCCGGAGAGCGATCTCGAAAAGGATCAAGAATCTGAACCTCTGAGACGCGCAAGAACCGCGCAGAAGGGTAATTTTTTTTTACACAAGAAAAAAGATTTTCAGAAGAGTCGAAAAGTTATTTCGGTTCTTTTTCATCATTGTTTTTATTTTTATTTTTTTTTTTTATCTAGCTCAAAGCGATGTTGAGGAAGCTGACGATGAATACGCTTGTCAGAAATGTGGGAAGGCTGATCATCCCGAATGGATTCTTCTTTGCGACTCCTGCGACAAAGGTTGGCACTGTTCCTGCCTCAGACCAGCACTTATGCTTATACCCGAAGGTGACTGGTTCTGTCCACCGTGCCAGCATGTAAGTTCGCTCTGACTAATAGTCATTTAAAAACTTTTCTACATGTTATAAATGTAATTGTATGATTTTTTTTTGTGTGCATCAAACAACGTGCTTATTGCTTTAAAATTTGATTGTTGTAGAATTTGCTGGTGAACAAACTTCGAGAAACTATAAAAACGTTCGATCAATTAACGAAAAGACACGAGAACGAAGTGCTGAGGAAAAAGCGATTGGCGTTTGTTGGCATAAGTTTGGACAATGTGCTTCACAAGGGCGAGTCGCAACGCGCACCGAAAGGCTCGAAAGCGTCTAGTCAGGAGTCGGATAATGGTGAATGTTGTTCTAAATTTTGATATGACGATTACTTTTTTTACTTTTTTTTTTTTCAAATAAATAATAAATGATAGAAAGTAAAAATTGTGTGTTATTAATGTGATTTCAAATCTGTTTTTTTTTTTTTTTTTTTGCAGAATCCTCGGAGTCCTCTTCGTCAGCCTCCACTTCTGAGACAACGAGCAGCGAGGAGAGCGAACCGGTTTATCAATTGCGCGAACGCCGGTGCGCCAATACCTACAAATTCAACGAATATGACGACATGATTAACGCTGCGATTCAGGATGAGGTTGAGGCGGTTCAAGGCGCTGGTAATCAGGGAAGAGGCAAGGACATTGCGACGATAGTCAACGCGGAGAAGGAAGAAGCTCAGGTAGAACGATTAAAACATGCGACGTGATAATGTTATAGATAGCTGATCAGTCACAATACCGTTTCTTTTGATTTGCAGGCCGAGGCGTTGAAGATGACGCAATTAGAAGAAGATAAGGATGAGATTGATGAATCAAAACCAGAAAAAGAAAGTGACGAGGAATATAAAATTGAGAACGAGGACGTTGTTGATGAAGTAGAGGAGGAACAAAACACGGTGGCTAAGAAATTGCTAGCACGTAAAAAACATCGAAAGTTAAACAGTCTCGATATAAGCAGCGAGGACGATCCGGAAAGCGACGAAGATTTCAAAGGCACGAGTTCCGATGACGAGGAAGATTTTGATGATCACATTACATCGTCCGACGAAAGCAGCTTTGCCGATGTCAGACGACGCGGTAGGAAGAGCGATTCGCGCCCTGTCAGAAGATCTACCAGAGCGCGCATGACGAGAGCCTACGATGAAGATTTCAGTGAGTTTCGAATATTTTTTTTAAGATCCAAATTGTCTATATATTGAATAATGGTACACAACCGCGGAGCCTTTGGTCCAGAAAGGAAGTGGACATTCAATATACCGTAAAAAACTACATTTAGGGACGTTTCGATCATTTATTGTTGATCATCCTCAGCACTGTTAAATAACAAAATATAATTAAGTACAATCAAATACAATTAAAACTAACTAGTTTCAAATAATATCCGTTACAACGAATGACGGAAACAGAATGAGTAAGTAAACATGTACGCACCTAATTTGACAAGTCAACAACAGAATCGCCCAGTGCACGCCGGCAAGAACACGACTCAAAACTATAGATTACATAGACCAGAGCCTTCCAACTGATCACGTGACCGCATAGAAATCTTATGGCGCAAACCGCACGCCGTGCGCGAGTTGGAAGGCTCTGACATAGACGTACAAAAACAAGTATGATGTCTATGTGTCACATGTCTATATTAAGTTTCAATAATATGTTGTAGCTGAGACTCTCAGGTCTCTTTTGATATAAAATTACGATATTTAGATATAAAAAATTACGATAAAGAAGTTATTCTTAAATGATTGTTTATTTTAGTTAACGACGACAGCGAAGAAAGTGACCGACCAAAAAGGAAAAAATCATCAGTTTGGGGAAATTCGGACAGCGAAGACAGTGATAATTCATGGAGACAAAGAAAGAAAAAGTAAGAAACTCAGTTTGTAATTTCAATTTTCATTTTTATGTAATTTTTATTTTACTTAATTTTTTTCTTTGGCGTATGGGCGGATATGTTTTTGGAGCCCGATACCCACTAAAAAGCCAAGTCACTTATTTTCTTTTTCAATAACAATTTTCTCGAAATTTTCTATAGAAATAAATATAGGAAAAATTTGTAAAGTTGTATGATCAAGATTTTCAAGTTTCAAAAACTTGTCATTTTTTAGATATGTTCTATCTAAATCTCCTTAAAATGTTTTTTTTTTTTTTTTTTTTTTTTTTACAACTTATTACAGAAGCAGAACGGTACCAATGTCCAGAGTTAGGGCAGCACCGAAAACAAAGGGTAAGAAAAAGAAAAAGAGAAAACGTATTATAGAATCTGACAACCAGAGCGAGAACGACGAAGAGGAAAATGAGATGAAAGTTGAAAAACAGTGCGAGCCTAACTTGCAAACCGTAGGCACTACCGAGTTAAATGAGATGCTGGACGTCAACAAGCAAGAAAATTTTGAAAATAATACAGGCGAAAACAATGTCGAAATAAAAGACGATAGATTGCAAGAAGCAGTTTCCGAAGTTCCGATTCCACAGATTACACAATCAGAAGAAACGGTGCCAAATCAAAAAATTAAAAAGGTTGATACATTTACACGCACATTCGTAGATTAAAAAAAAAAAAAAAAAATTTGTGAGACAGAATGTCTTTAGATTTTAATAAATAAAGAAAACAAAATCAAAATCCAATCTTCAATACTAAATATAGTTTTTTTTGTTTCTTTTTCAGGATATTGCACCGAAACCGAAGAAAACTATTAGACGGAAAGTATGTGTTTTTATATGTATATATATTTCGCGTTTTATTAAATTGTATATATGTTTGTAGTATATATATTAACTCTATCGAAAACTTTGTAGGTTATTTATGGAAGACTTCCGGACGAAAATCGACAAGAAGAGGAAGAAATATTAAGTAGAAGAACTCGAGGAAGGAAAATCAATTACCGAGAGGAAATGGATAGCGAAGAGGTGAGTGACTTTATTTTGACAAAGTTTTGGTCACGTGTGACAAATTTCTGATTATTTTACAGGAAATGAAAAAGTTTTCATTGATGATGAGAAAAACTGGCGATAGCGAAGATGAATTTGTGGTAAACGAAGGTGAAGATGTAAACGATGACGGTGATAAGGATTCCGATTCTGGAGATGTTTATATACCCAAAAAAGATGCTTTAAAGTTCAAGAACAAATCACCGAAGGCGAAAAGACCGCGTAACGGGAGAAGTCCTGGAGCAAAACGCAAATCGTTGTCTGATGACGTACCAAAGCAAAGGAAGAAGCCTGGGCCAAAACCGGGAAGCAAACATCGAGGGCGCAAGAAGTTGAATGCTGATGCGGACAGAGATATGATTGGCGCAGTTATGGACAACCCTATTGGGGATTTAACGTCTAAGATGGACGAGAATCTTTCGGATAACGTCGGACTGATGGCAACGACGATGTCGGTAGCGAGTTCTTTCACTGGAGACGTTCCTGAGGGTTCGCTGACCGGTCTTGGAGCTGGCGAGCTTGCTGATTTGGATGAAGAGCAACTTGAGCAGATGATGGATGAAGAATACGGACGAAGGCAGTTAGAGCTCGCGGCTATCGAAATTGCAAAAAAGAAGAAAAAAGAAGAGCGAGAAGCTAAGAAGCTCGAGAAGGCACGTTTGAAAGCTCTAGAAATACTGGCAGCAGAGAGGCAGAGAGATCCTAACGCACCTGAGGGAATGGATGGAGAAGCGCCAAAGAAGAAGAAACGCGGACGTCGTAGCAAAGCTGAAATACTCGCTGAACAGATGCGCAGAGATGGCGCGCCAAATCTGGGTATCGTGCCAGGCGGAGGTATCTGTATACCAGATGGCACCGGCAACGTGCCGCACGGTGTAAGTCCTGTTTTAACTTCCGGTTTGACGCCGGAAACAGACCGAAGTGGCGAAGGACATATGCCACTTATGACCGGACCGGACGGGCAGCTTTTTAATCCGGATGGAATGCCAATGAAGCCGAAACGAAGAGGTCGTGGCAAAGGAAAGAAAACCCTCGCATTAGAAGCAGCCAGAGCTGCTGAGGCTGCGGCCAAAGCCGCGGCCGATGTTGGTTTGATCGGCATGGGCACTGATTCCAATCCGGATATGAAACAGAACGATTTACCAAACATTCTTCCCACACCAGGCAGCAGTACATCTGGTTCGGCTCCCTCTACTCCGCCCGCAAGTGCCGTTCCAACGCCAGGTCCACCTTCGACACAGCCGTCGAACCCGCAGCCAGTTTATCCGTCGCTACCTCCTGGTCAGCAGTCTTCCGTTATTACAAGAATGCTTCAGTCTCAACCGGTATCCAATAGTCCGCAGTCGTTCACAGCGGCGGCTGCAGCAATGGGTCATAAGTATTTCGGCAATCCCACCCCTGGCGGTCAGATGATGGGTAGTCCTCGGACAGGATACGAAATGCAGCCACGCGCTAGGATCCCGTCCCCGTATAGACAGGCCGGTCAGTCTATGCCGCATTTCGCCGCGGTTAGATCGGGCACGCCTCCCATGCGTATGAGAGTACCCGGTCCACAAATGTATCACACAACACATCACCCGATGGATCCGTCACCTTCAGGTGGTGGACCGATTTCCATCAACAATAGAGATCGCAGTTCGCCACTAACACCTGGCGGACCGGCGATGATTCCACCATCAGCTGGCAGTCCATTGGCCAAGGGAGGTCCAACTCCGCCGCCGCCTCCTCCACCGTACGTACGGGGTGGTCCCCCTATAGCTAGGTTTGCCGAGAACCCTATGGGACCCAGGCATCAGATGCCGCCATTCACCAACGCCTCGCCCGTTAATCACAACATACAGCAACCTTCTCCGCCGCCTAATCGACCGCCCGGTAACTTCTCCCCATATCATCCGCCTCCACCTCCCAACTATCACTACGGTGCCTATCCGCCGCCTCCGCCAATGACCACGGCGGATGACGCGGCTGCTTATCAGGGCTCACCATATCCTGCGGAGCATTTTTCCTCACCGGCGGACAATCAACCGCCTATGCAGGGACCGCCGCAAGGTCCGCAGTCGCATCCGGGTGATCCGGAAGAAGGCACTGGCGAATTCGGCGGGCTGGTATCTTACTTCAGTAGTCAGAGAGAAGACGATCTCGATTCGTAGCATGAGTGAGAGCTTGGCCAACCCTGAATCGTTAGATAAAGGAGAAAGTGTGCCCAGGTAAGACTTTTTGCTGCAGAAGGACACTGCGACGTAGAGTTTAATGCGCGAACGGTAATTCCGAAAGATCTTATCTTCGATAATTGCGCGCATGGACAAACCCGTGCGAGAAGTAGAGCTAGAGTCTTCCTCTTCGACTTCTATAAAGCGAACAGTTGTCCTGTTTAGCCCTTGCATTTTCACACGGAAAAGAATGTCGCCGATGGCACATCGAAGGTTGGCCAAGTGTAGAACGAGAGCGGAGAGAGAAAGAGAGAGAAAGAGAGATTAATCAAAGCGACGGGAGACGGAGCCTGTTTTCTAAGAATCTGTAAGTTTTTCTGTAATTAGCTTTTTCAGTTTGATTGAATTTATATAACGACAACGTGCGACTAAAGACATGCAGCGGTTGTACGGAATAATATAATAACGAGGCGAAAGATCTGAACCATAACTATTTGCATCATTATATATTCATCGAGAAGAATGTCCACACTATTGGATGTTCAAAGTAAGTTTTCGTGAAGTTTTTAAAAAGCGCGAGTTAGGATACTTTTTGTATCCGCCGCGATGTTAGTCATCGCGATGACGATGAGAACATGAGGAGAGGATGATCAAGTAAAAAAAAAAAAAAAAAACTGAAAGAAGAGAGTGAAATTAATCGAGTGGTTTGGACAACGCACCGTTGTTACACGTGTACATATGTAAATATCGTAAGTCCTTTAGATTACCATTACATGTATTATATATACACACACGTACACACACATACAGATATACGCAGTCATGCAGAATATAAAAGTGGATTTAGTGTGCAAAGAGGGCACAATTGTAATATTTAAATTTACTCAAAACAAAAAAAAAAAAAAAGAATGGTATATCTGAGTATAATAAATTAACAAATGGTGTGAAAACTATTATACTATAATTATTTATAAAGATGAAGATTAAGAATTTATGATATAGGCAGTATATTGTATTTTACAAATTTTACTTGATAATTCTATGAGAAATCATTAAATATAGTTATTGTTGAAGAACAGGAGGCTGCTCTCTCGAAATATATTCTATACGAAAGATGAAGAATAAAAAATTTAACGGCATATTTAAATCTATAATCGGTATATTTATATATACGTAAGAAAAAAGTGAAAAAAAAAATTATTATTATTATTGTGCAATCAATTACTAGATTTTTATGTGTACACATGTACTTGTTATTTTTTAAAATTTTTTTAAAGATAAATATATTTAAACAGTTTTTGCATGTGTGTATGTCATACTGAGAGTTCGCGTAGAATATATCGTGCGCGCTGGCTTTTTAAGAGAAGAAAAAGAAGAGAGAGAAAAAAAGATAATATATATATATATTATATATATATATATAGCTAATTCCTTAATTTATAAAATATATCTAAATGACAATAGAAGTTACGTAATCGTACACGATTTCACAGTTCGGAAAAAAATGTGCCTGTGCCTACAGCGCGCAACTTGAAAACTCGGTATTGTTCGGGTTTTGTTTTTTTTTTCTTTCTTTTTTTTTTATCTGAAATTTCTTCCTCTCTGCACCTTTATTCTGTAACTTTTGACACATGTTTTTGCTGGCATTAATGCATGTATTGCAAAAAGTCGCGCAAACAAACTAAAGAGCTGCGCAACGAAATAACATAAAATTGAGTACGTTTTGGAATAAGGAGAGCTGCATTTTTAATTGATCGATATTTGCTTCGTCTATTTTACGTTTAAGCGCCGAATGTGAATTATCCGATTCGCACAATTTTATCAGCATGAAAATTTGTATTTATTGTTTTTTTTTTTTTTATTTTTTTTTTTTATTGAACGTATATATAAGAGAGAGAGAAGAATTAAAAGGATAAATAACGGAAAGTCCATCACAAAATCCTCTTTTTTTCATCAGTTTGTTAACTTTCTCACCTTTTAATCGACGTTTTTCTAATTTTTGCTGTGTTCCGGTTACAAGAGAAAATCCTTCCGTAATTTGTGAGCGCGGTATATTTCACATCAAGTGCCAAGTAGACGTTGCGAATATATGTATATTTGACGAGAGAGGAAAAAATATCAAAAGTAAAAAATCAAAATGCAACTCTCCCATTGCGGTTGATGGCACGGGATCATTGTGTGATGCTTTTCGACGTTTCGCTTCATCCGATAGAGTTTGCGACAGCCTCCTGCTCTTCGAAATTAAGACAAGCCGTTAGTGGCCACGCGATGGCAGACAGAAAATCATATATCTGTTTAGTTATCACACGTACATGCATACCTAAATATAAAAATAGATGCTATATGAATAAACAAGCAAAGGATATTGCATTATCTTAGAATTAGCTTGCTTGGGAGAGTTTACTACGTTGAACGTTTTAAGATCGTGTCGAGCGCGGCAATACATGTACACGTATGAGGCCACACAATACATACATGCATACACACTTACGTACGTACATACACACACACACACACACACACAAACAAACATAAACAAACGTACACGAATCACACGCCGTAATGTAATAGAGAGGATTACACTAATTTTATTATTTTTACACCTATTACGATGTATATCGGTTGTACGCAAGTTACAATCACTATCGTCTTCTTCTTTAGACACGTGTCTTTGGGGCCGCCGGGTCTCCCAGGCTGCGTCTCGAGGAACTAACTCTATCACGATACCGATCATTGCTTCCTTTTCTCTTTAGCGTGCAATTGGCAGGACAGCGCGCGCGCGCGCGCGTTGTCCTGCGATCTCATAAAACGACGGTGATTTGTATAGAGAGAGAAAAAGAGACATGGAGATGTGTTTTTGTTCCCGTGTGTTATCGCGTTCGCGTTCAGCGAAATATAATCCTGTCGTAACTTAGTTAGGCTCGAGCGATGCGCCTCTAGCTTATATACGAAAAAAAAAAAACAAAATGTCCACTAATTATTCTAAAAGAGAAGAGACAAATATCTTTCAAAACGCTATCAAAAACAATCCAACCGAGTGAGTCCGTTTTTTAACAGCAAAAGAAAAACTAATCTCCGAACTGATATAAAATTCCGCGAGCAGATGAAATTTTTCTATTTTCTATCGTCAAATCTCCAAAGCGCTTTAAAATATAGATTAGGCATTATGATAAAATGTATACAAAATATATAAGACGTACAGAATATCTTTCTTATAAAACATTCGCAACATTCGTTGTTCAATGGTTCCAGGATAATTTTTAACAAAATTTTCTTAATTTGTTTTGTGAAGATAAAATTTAAAGGAGTAAAAGTAAGGATCAAATTGCATCTTTTGTGTACGATATATATATATATTATGCATTTAACAAAATATTTCTCACTGCATGTCTAAATTATGCGTTATGACGTTTGAAGTGAAAAGTCGTACGATTGTGTTTTTGTCATGTAACTTACACATATAGAAATAAACTAATTTTACAAGCCTGCTGGCATTTGACAATATATAAATAGATTGACGTTTTTCAACTCGCGGTTTATATTAAAAAGGAGCAAATCTTATTAAGGCATCTCTCCTTCCCTTTTTTCTTTTTTTTCAATAAAATAAAAATTAATAATAATAACCCCAGTGTGTTGATTACACTGGTTGAGAAACACTAGTGTGGTTTTTAGTGCAGTGCGCCGGAAACTCTTCTTTATTATTTCGCATTTAAAAAAATGCATATTTTTTCTATCTATATGTGTGTTCTACATTTTTCCTAAAATAAACAAAAACAAGCCTTGTGACAAGTGATCAAATTTTTTATATTACAAATTTTATACGCGACTTTTTTCCCGGCAGAGTGTACTAATTTTTGCGCTTTCAAGTAACTTATGGCGATTAGCGACAAAACTTACATGACAAAAATTCGTTTAATTTCTCGCTTCTGACGTCACACACACACACACATATATAATTCAATATATGACGCTACCCTAATGCTGGAACGAGCACCCACCGAGCCTATTCTGTAACTTTTAAAGCGTGCGTTACAAATCTGTGACCAGACGAACTGTATCACGAAAACAGCTATGCGACATTACTTTAGGAATTTTGTCGTTTTAAAAGTTTTAGAATAGGAGAAGGGCAGGAGCCTTAAATATATTTGCGATAAAGAAGCGATTCGCCAGCTGCGAAAAGGTCGGACGATTGTGAACGCAAGTGCGACTATAGTTTTTTTTTTTTTTTTTTTTTTTTTTTTTTTTTTTTTTTTTTTTTTTGAAATTTGTATAAAACTTTTATGTAGCATTTACATTTTTGTTTCTTTCGTCTCTTTGTCCATACTGGTGTCTCCTCGAGACGTAAATTGGCGACGTGGCTCGTTAAGACAATAGTAAATGAGGTGCAGTTTAGCTTTTCTTTTTCTTTTGATAAGGGTCTAGACCAAACATTATTATACTACATGTTGTAGCCTAAATACAAACATTTTGTAATAAAATTCAATATATTGAAATAATATCGTGAATTGTTTTTATTTCCTCCTTCCATATTCCTCTTCTTTAATACTCTTTCCGTTTGTCTCTTTGTAAATCTGCGTGATTTTATGCGTTTTATATACGTGTACAATATATATTTAATTAATTTTTAATTAATTTTTAATTATTCATATAATCTCTAGTAATCTCTAATCTCTAGTATTTTATTTTTGATATGTGTTTCGAATCTCGTTAATTACATATTTTTGAACAGGATAAAAAGAAAGCAAGAGGCATGTGTGTATGGAGAAGTATAATTAATTTATTACACAATTACATTATTACACACAGACAGACACACACACACACACACGCAAATGTGTGCATAAATTTTACAAATATTGCGTCTCTGTGCTGGAGAATGCAGATTACAGTCTGATAATCTATAATTCCTTCGGTATCCTTTTCTAGCAGGATCAATGTTTTAAAATTGAGCACTTCTAGCAAAACGTTGTGTGTCTATTGCGCGATTAAAATAAGGCAGTTCGTACTTGTCTACTTCTGGTGCAAATACGCAGTGTTTAAAATTAAAGACTATAGATTCACAAGATAATGACGCATATCTTAATAAGTAATTTATAATGAAATATTAATGAAATATTAAATTATTTGATGAAACGGTTATTTCAACCAGTTAAATCAAGTTTCTCCTTGTATCATATCGTACGAGGCGCTGAAATATCATACAATGTGTAATATTCCAACAATTTATGTCAGCTAATGTTTTGTACCAGGAATTATGTACTTTTTTATCATTTGTAGGAAACAGATACGATCACGCAAGCAAAACAGACTGTTCAAAATATTATACATCCATCATATATATATATAACATATATATACATGTAATGAAAACTTCGAGACATTAATTAAAGTAATTTAATATATTTTACTCTCTGTAATATACAACGGCAAAAGCAAAGCGACATATATTTCGTATCATTAACTTCACAATTGTATCTTTAATATGTTTCTTGTTGGGAAGATTCAATTGATCGACAATCATTGAGTAACAATCACGATTCCGCGAAGAATGGAATCGTGAAACCACAAATGTATAGCACTGAAATTTTTTGTTTTGTAATAATTACGTTGTTACAATATATACATTACGATATTCGCGTTAATATAAAAAGTATACGCAAGTTTCAAGATGCTTGTAAAAAACATTTTTTTTTAATTTAAACAATTACAAATTCTCAACAAAATTGTCTTTTTCTTAGTTTCGTTTTTCTTTTGTCTAATTTGACAGATACGCGTGTATACACAACGTTATTTGAAGATTCTCGTTTTTTATAGTTTAAATAAAAATTTATAAAATTATAGAAATGTCGGCGCGTTAGACAAATGGAATGAATCAAATTATCAATCGATAGACAAAATCTTGAAAGAGAGAGAGAGAGAGAGAACACAGAATCAATCATAAACTTAATCATAAAAGACTAAAACTCTCTTGAAGATTGTTTTTTAAGTTCAATACAATAAAGAGAAGGTCAACATACACTGATACTTCATAAGTATTTTGTCAGATTCAGATTATTTATTCAAGATCCTTTGATCAAAAAATCTAAAATTTCTAAATTGTACGTGGTTCACAATGCAACAATACATGAACTTCCGCTGGTTTCGTTTATGGCACCATTATAACATTACTACTATAAAAATTTATTCTCTATTTATTCCTATATATGTATACGATCAAAATATATATACAAGGACAAATAAAGCTCACACGTATGCGTATTATTCGCTTTGTACAAAAAGTTTGTAAAACAGATCATGAATACGAAGTAGAACACGTTGTGTTTTGTATAGTAAGAGATAGAATATAGGAAAAACACACTTATCTGAAGAATTCAACCATTTTTTATTAAAAATAACACATGTTGCGATAATAAATAAAATTTGCACGAAAAACCATTACAATAACGGATCAACGGTGATTTATTACGTTGAGCAGACCGATTCTCATTGTAAGATTATTTGTTCGCGCTTTATAAATTTTTTTTTTTTATTTGTTTAACAAATTTCTTAAACTGTAGACGCGCTTAAATATGACGCGCAAGATTCTACAGACGAAAATGCTTCGGTAAATATCGACGTGTGTCCGAGAAAGCATCTCACTGGCTCTCCAACTATATTCTCTAAACGAAAGTTTCTATATCATTAATTCTAATTGTTTTCAACTTTTGCAAACGTTGTGCTGATCATTGTTATTATCTTTCTCTTACAACTAACTTACAGTGAGCGATCGGTTGTATTCACAACTCACACAACTTAACCTAAACACAATTATCTTTCATTAATTTTACAATCGTAGAAATAAATAATCGTTGCACATTACGTATACAATAATAATAATAATAATAATATTTACACGCTAATGTCAATTGCCATGCTGCGATGCAACTCGATAAGGTTAATAATTCGCTCGCGAAATAAAAACAAAGAAAGAAATGTTAGATCAAGCTAACGCAGTAGCTTTTATTGCGCCACAACATTGAATTACGAGACTATAAGTTTTGTACAATCTTAATTCAACCGCGTTCAAAAATGCACTCATTCTCCCGATGTAGCGGTATTTACAATTCAGAAGTATCACGTAACAATTTACATTTTTTTTTTTTTTTTTTTTTACTACAAGACGCTGGTCATAGGGTTGGTTTTATATTACAATAAATTTTTTGTGTATTATTGTAAGTTAATATTCAAAAATGATATATACACGAGTTACCTCTATGTGTGTGTGTATTACGGATCTCAATAATTTTCTTCACAATTTACAAACACGTTTAAATATACGTTGTTTACATATAATAATTTCATATCTTATTCCTTCGATGTGTTTTGATATTTTCTAAAATTATCTGATCTAAAACGCGCGAGTTAATGATAATTTCAAAATTATTAGATATTCTTATAAATAAGAATGGAGAATAGATAAATTACATGTCCATCAAATCGACAAAACAAAAAGTATATAATCTTCTTGTACATTATTGATATTATTTTTTTTTTGTGAATGTGCAAATAAAGTTCGAAACACAACATCAAATTTCAATGCTTCATCGAAAGAAAATTGTACAATGAAATGCAATGTAATATGTGTCGCAAGTAAGAAAATAATCACGTAAAAAAGTTTTATTTAAAATTTGTGAATTTTATTTATAATTCCAGTCTGAATGAAAATAACATTAATTGTACATAATGATATTTTTTTTTTTTAATTCCTCTTTTTATCGTATTTAACGAGAGTAATTTTTAATGACTATTTTTATCTTTTTATTTTTGTCGTGCCTTCTAGCTGACGTATGTAATTCTGTTTCTTTGCAATAAAATAAAATAAGTGTTTGTATTATACATATCCCATTTAATCCCCATTTTATATTCTTAAAAGTTTTTCTTTTGTAAGATACTTTTTAAGAGATATATACATATATATATATATGTATATAATTCTGTTTCTTGTGCAATAATAAATTAAAGTGTTTGTATTATACATACCCATTTAATTATCATTTTATATTCTTAAGTCTTCTCTTTATAAGATATTTTTCAAGACATCTTCTTTGGTTATTTATAGAGGATTCCCATGAACCAATGACGATTCACTATGTTGCACTATGTGTGTTTGCTAAATATATGAAGTAAAAAATAAATTTATTATCTTCATACATTTATGTTCAAGCACATAAAACAGCGCACACTTTTCTCGCTATCTATCGTGCTACGTGATAAAATAACACTGATATCACGTAGTTCGCCGATTGCGATTTGCTGCTTTCTCAAAATCAGCGTTCTCTTACGGAGCTAGAAGGCACGAAAGTTATATTCACAAATTTTATTTTTCGCGAGACGAATTTAACGCGACGACGATCGCGCAGGCTGCGACAATGGTGAGATAATGACGGCAGCGACAGCGTCGAATCAGACCTGCCCACCCACGTCAGCCTGATACCGCAGTGTCAAGTACTCAGCAGCTTCCGTCATGCGAGCGATGCTACGGTGAAGACCGCGCAGGTGACGTCGGAAGTTCTCAGCGGCAACAGTCGCCAGGTCGGTGCATTCCTCGCCCTCTAGCCCGCTGTCGATCTCGATGCCAATCTCGGAGTCCGAGTCCGACGTAGACACGATCGAAGATGCGCTCTGCACACTCTGCATCGACGTGGTACTCGGACAACGCACGTGACCGAGTCTGACACCAGTCGGATGGTGATGTATCAGATCTGGACTACCGATCGGATGATTTTTGATTTGATCGTCTGTCTCGATGACACGCGTCTCCTGCGACCACAGTAGCTCGGTCTTCATCTGATTGATGATGTTGTACAGGCGGTAAAGATCAGTATTGGCCATTGTATCCTTCACAGTATGACCGCGCCTGCCCTTCATGCAAGTTGTGTCGCTCGCGTCGCCTACGGCCAGATCCATTAGACGACTCGGCACCAGGATGGTGTCCTCCATCTCGTTCACTGTGCGCACGAACTTTTCCATGCTGTTCAGGATGCTGGCGTTACTGAACTCCGGCTCCTCATGTCGAGCAATTCGCCGTAGACTCCTGCAAACAAAAAATCACTTGTTTAATTCACGATGTGAATTTTCTAAATTGCTCAATCAATTTTGCGCGTTTTTATGCTGTAAAAGTAGATTATTTAATGAAAACACACATAGTCGAGTCTACAGTTCGGTTTTGTCTTCGTTTAAAAACAATACAGACTCTGTGTTTTATTTTACTTTTGATATGTTCTCGTGTATTTCAATCGATATTACTTTTGGAATTTGACATTAAATGCGAACCTCGTTCGATATGTGTTAAATTTACCGAAAGGTTATGTAACTGCTAAAAGTTTGAAGTTTCACAAAAACGTCTTTAAACACTACTTGACGCATGACGCGTTTCGATCATTCACATTCAAATTATTATTTAAATTATTCAAAAAAAAAAAAAAACCTACTGTAGAAGTGGAATGTTCTGTAGTAGATAAATAAACGGATTTTTCTGTTGCGAAGATATGAATTGAAAAAAGAGGAAGATCATTTGCGCAAACAATGTTTTCCTTCGGCGTGTCGCGCGCGCGTTGCAGAAAAAAAAGAAACGGAATTTCTCAAACATCCGATTTGTATGCGTCTGACAATCGTGGCGTAATGAGCTTGTGTGACGCAATGTCATCAAGCACGTCACGACGTCACACACTTTAATAGGAACATCCGATGTCTTCATCTTCGATTTCCATGTAACGTCGCAGCAGCAGCACAGTTTCGGACAATGCAAGTAACTTTTTCGTTGTAATTCCCCGGGGCTGTGTTAATTATAAACAACCGATTCCCCGTAACACATTCTAAATTTATCAAGCTCAATGTGTGCGGATATTTTTATGCGGTGGATATTTTAATTTCGAAATTAAGTAATCACTTTTTGTAATTTTTTCTCGAAGACATCACATCATCACGTTACAAGATGTTTCTCTTGAGAAAAAAAAAAAAAGTTCTGTTTCCTGAAGACTATCTTATCGTAATTTGGAAATATTGCGACTCTATTTGAATAATCAAAGATAATAAAAGGAAGTTTGCTTGAGTTTTCTTTATCGCAATAGCACGCAAACGGAGAAATATCACGCGACGTGTTGCATAATTAGCATTAATCTCATTGATGTTGTTTCGAAGTGATTTAATATCAGAACAAGAAACATTTTCGGAACCACAATTACATGCTGATTAATTTAATCGTATTTCGTTGCACGAATAATACTTCTGATCGTACAAATGTTTTTTCAAGAACTCTTTTTTCGAGAACTTTTCCTCTCGTACGTATATATAAACGTATATCGCTTACATTATAATTCTTCTGCATACATAAGTATCTAATGATGAAAAACAATCGTCACACGATACAGTGATGAGTACAGTAAAAAATTTTACTTCGCAGTTCAATTTAAAAAAAAGAAAAATTGTGAATTTGTTTTTTAGTTCATCCGTCAATTGAACGATTGTGAAGCTGACTGTTCTCCATTAAACTAATGATCAATAAAACGCGGCAGATCTGATCTATCCATTACAAAGCGCGCAATTGTGTGTATTAACTACCGCTGAAATTCGCAATAGAATCCAAGTGCTTGTTCATGTATGAATATTCAACCATATACGCCTCTACCGGAGGTTCATGAAAGTTCGCTTTGTATGTTAATCGCGAATAAAATGAACATTTATGCAATCGTTAAAAATCAAAGTGCAAAAAATGTGCACATCATGGAATTGTACTGCGCATGCACGCGCAATTTTAACATTTCGTTTCCGCTCTTGTCGCGGAAGATGGTGAAATTCAAAATGTATTATACCTAACTCGGATCTTGTGAAATTCGTGTTAATTCGCTTTTTGCTTGTCACGAAAAAAAAAAACAGAATTAAAAGAAGTGTAATAATTTTAACGCGCGTAAAGATTTAAGACCACAGACAACGAGACGACGGGCGATGAACTCGCGACTTTGTAAAATAAAAGTATAATTTTTAAATAAATCAAGTTCAAGGAAATTGTTTTTATGTAAATTTATCCTTGATGACGAGCACATTTAAAAGACACGTTTATTGCGAAACAAAAAATTATTAATTGCTGTCTCTTCCAAGTAAATGATGAAAAACGACAGATTAAGGTGATAATTATTGTCAGAACAACATGTAATAAATACGTGTTTTTGCGCCATTATTACCATCATTGTGTGGTTTTTGTTATTATAAATCACACAAAATATTTTTCTTTTAAACGAGTCGAGAGATTCTTTTGCCCCGGAGAGAACAATCGTTAAATCGATCTTTAGCTGATTAAGGACACGCGTTCCAGTGAAATTAGTGATGTATCTCAGGTGAGATGTTAAAAATAGTTCTCCCGTCATATAACGGAGTTCTACTTATAACCATAGGTTTATACACTCTGTCCCACTTTATAGGTTTAAAAAGAAAAAAAACTACACCCAAAATCCATTCGTGTGTACGGAGAAAGCAGAACACACGTATTATATGGATAATTGTTCAAGCAAGCATATCAATTTTTGGATGTCCGCACTTCAAACCAAAGATCAAACCTGTATAAATTTTCTGACACGTCTAAATAATAAATCTTCTCGATGCTACGAACAAAAAAATTAGATCTCAACAATAAAATAGGGGAAACATGATGCTCTTTGAGCAACAACATCAAGACAGAGAAAAAATTATGTAGAGCATATGAGGCCATTGTTGTACGTTAAAAAATCAGAAACTGACCGGTAACTAGATACAAGACTTCTGTTTAAACAAAATTGAATAATTTCTAGATAGTTTTAGCAGATATATTAAAACAATATTTCTCCTGATCAAATTCCAAGACAGCACAAACCTAATTACAGAAGAACAAACGTTGATTAGTTTTTGGCAAGAAAAACTCGATTCTCGTCAATATTTTTTAGTCAAAAACTAATTAGAAACTAGCCAAGTTAAATAGAATAGTAAAGGATGACTAAGTAGAGTTTCTGAACTAAAACTTAACACATTCTGGTTGTTACTTTCTAACCAAAACATCAAAGTTGGCTACAAATTAGTCAGAAATTAGCAACATTAAATACATCAGAAAATAAAACTAGTTTTTGTCCAGTAAAAACTCGAAATATCTTGATTATTATTTTCTAATTACAGACTAGTCTGAATTTGATCGGGTTAATCAGTGACAGCCTTGTGTCGATCAGAAATTGAGTTAGAAACTGATCAGTTCTACTGTCTAGAGTTACTGTCAAACAAGCGTCGCTCGAACTTAGCAATTTCTAACCAGTTTACTGGTTTAATCTCTACTAGAGAGCGGGATGTTCGAAGTCTCGCGTTATCGTAAGATCCAACTGCTTTAAGAAAAACTTGGAAACAAAAAAGTTGTTCTAATACAAAAAAAAAAAAAAATCTCTGCTCTTAAAATCTCGATCGACGACGCGAGAAAGAAGTGACCGTGCCACTTTTTCGAAGACGCGCTACATCAAGTACCGTATCGTGTATCTCTTCTTTTTTACACGTGTCTCTCGCGTTTCGTTTACAGTTTTGACGTGAAAACAAAGACCGTACTCAAGAAGTATGCCGCTGCTTACGAAGCTGAATAATTTTGCGGCAAAAAAAAAAATTACATACCTGACCACTAACACCACAGAGAATCTCGAAGAAAGGAAGAAGCGAGATAAAAACTGCTCTTCTCAAAAAAAAAAAAAAAAAAAAAAAAAAAAAAAAAAAAAAAAAAAAAAAAAAAAAAAAAAAAAAAACATTGTTTTAGATAACTTTAATGTTGCTGCATCTTTCTTCAGCAAAATTATGTCGGAGAAGTTTAAAAAGAAAGATATAATTTCGTCAAGGATAAAACAATTATGACGAGCGACGATCGGCTTATATCCTTGACA
Organism: Pseudomyrmex gracilis; assembly: GCF_002006095.1. Classification (NCBI taxonomy): domain Eukaryota; kingdom Metazoa; phylum Arthropoda; class Insecta; order Hymenoptera; family Formicidae; genus Pseudomyrmex; species Pseudomyrmex gracilis. The sequence continues at coordinate 319,190 of NW_018020680.1, forward strand.
CGTCTCGCTAATCGCGAGAGACACAAACTCGGTATATATTAATTCGGAAACATTCTGCCAAAAAAAAAACAAATAACGCGATACTCGCGTTTTGGTACGTACCTACGATACCACAACATCTTGTCTCGGATAACGCGAAGTCCGATAATGTGGGACGATCGATTGTTATCGTAGCGATCCGTCGGGACGATCGGTAAGACTCTCACCTTGCGAACCGACGCGACTGATACCAACAGACCAAACGGAACTTGACGGAGTTCGTTATGAAGGCAAACTGGTTGATGAATATTCACGGTAAAGCTCGCAGTGACCCGGGGATGTGCGTATTATGTGACAATGGTGGGATCGACTCGCAAATTATTCCCGCATTCTCGGCCATTCTCCAGCTACCTTTGATCGGCCATCAAAAGTCTATTCGATCGATTTCTCCTCCGCGTTTTTTTTTCCCACCATTGCAGTTCTTTTCTCCGATGCCTGCCGGTTTGTTTAGCGGTGCTACTTGAAATTCTGTCAATGACACCTGTGATGTGAAGTTATAGCTTCCCGCATATATTTTTCAAATTTTGTATTTTTCTCAATTGTGTTCTATTTTGTATCCGAATGACCTGCAGCACACTTCGAGAAATAACAGAACGTTCTGACCCCACTGGGAAGTTGACAGTCACCCAGGGAGACGGAAGCGAAACCAAAACAATTCTGCTCACACGCGCGGTTTTTTGAAAAATCAAACTCATTAAAAATCTTTTGCACATTAGGATCTAAGAGCAGAAGGAAGAGAAGAGCCAACTTCAAGTTCGATCGATTGTTTGCGAAAGAAAAATTCTCAGAAGCGCAATTTCAAAGGCTTCTCAAATAATAAAAACGTTCTTCCGCTATTTCTACGTAAGTTCCACGTGATGAGAAGCTAAATTAGACGCTAAAGAACATTATGTTAGCATAGGTTAGTGATGAAACAAGACAAATGTGAAAATGAAAAGTGTGTACTTATGTCGTACGCAAGTATTACGAGATTTTAGTAGTGCGACAAGAGTTACGAGAAAATTCCTCGAAAGTACATATTTCACTTCCTGGTACATAGGTCGTTTAGTTTTATATACAAACACGCGCACAATATATACGCGCGACATATGCTATACGTCACTGCTCGTTTTTGTGTGGGAACGGTATTTAACAGAAATTTGATGCTAATGACATCGCGCAAAGTAAAAAAGAAGTCTCGCGAAGTCGGACTTTGAAGTCAGCAACGTCAACACAGCATTGAAATTCGGTGAAAAACACATTAGCACACATATCGCGGAACGGATCGTGTGTGTACGCGTAGATACATAAAACAAACATATGATTATATTTGCGTTTTGTTTTTTAAGCACATTACGTTTTTCTGTATTATAACGTTATGAGGTTTTTTTCGTTGTTACGTTTTAAGATTAAAATATATGTTTTTCAGCTTAAAAACAATATGTGAACAAGACTTTGTTACTCTTCGTAAAGTTGGTACGAAGCACAACGTAATGTAAAGTGTGAGAAATCTTACATTTATTTAAACGCGCTTTTTGAAAATTTTATTATTATTTTTTTTAAACTCAACATATTATCTTTAAAATTTCTCCTCCGCACAATAAAACTCTCATAGAAACGATAAAAAAAAAACTTGCGTTGTTATATCAGTCGCAATCCACTTTCCGCGTCACTATCGGCACATGTGAACTTTCTAAGGAGGACGTACATACGTAACGCTTTATCTCATTATATTTTACCGCTCTCTCTTGCGCCACGCCGTGAAAAATAATTAAAAAGCACGAGAATCAAGAATACGTTGTTTTCTCTTCGATAATAACGCGAGTTTGTTCCTGCGTTTTTTAAATTCAACAAATTTCTTTAAAATTGATCATCAAATATAAATTAATTTATTCACATAGATAAAACAAATCAGTGCGAAACATTGTTAAGTAACAGGTAATATAAATAATAAACAATCGATATCACACACACGTGTACATATTTCAAATTCTTGACGCGATACTTGACATTTAAATGCTTAAAATCACGTATAAATATATCAAGAAAAGAGAACCGCGTATTTACTAAAGTTACACGTACTAAAATAACGCGGCCAGATAAAATCGTGACAGTCGCGATTGTCGATAATACACACTAAAATATTCCGTGCAAAAATGTGTTAACACTGATAAGTAGTATATGATACGATAATATCAGATCGAAATGTACTTACTGACCATATTATATTTCTTCTTGAAAAGAATAAAAAAAAAAAAAAAAAGATATACAATACGAAATATCAGATCGAAATGTATTTACTTGACCACATTATTATCTCTTCTTGAAAAGAAGTGTAAAAAAAAGTCTTGTTCGAAATGCGATTGAAAACAATTCAAATATAAACATATAAATTACAAGACTCCTTCAACTGTTTTATTGCGCGTTTCTTTGCTGCGATTTTGTTTTTAATAAATATTGGCGTGACTTTCGCGAGTTTGCATGACCGGTATTCGTTGCCGAGGCCGCCTAGCGTAAAATTATGCGCGCAACAAAAAAAAAAAAAAAAAAAAAAACGCGGAAAGATCGTCAACCGCTTTCGCTGCCGCGTCCAAGTCAGATTTTTTTTGCATTTTATCGGAGGCATTAAACTTGATTTGATCCTGATTTGGTCGCGACTTATCACTCGCGACACCGATTCCGTCGAGGGACGTTAATTGAAGTTAATATTGGTCCGCGTAGATTGACCGATGCAGTATTTAGGTTTCACGCCAGCGCAATCGGCACTGCGCCAAGACATCCGTTACATCACGCGTGTATATTCCGGCTTGCCGAAAAGTTTTATATATAACTGTAATCTCATTTATCTAAATATTATTAAAATAAGAAACTTTCTTTACGCGTCAATTTTTAATACGTTTAAACATTTGTTTATAGAAAACCTTTGGAGATTGCGCGATAATCAACAATAAATGATCGAAACGTCCCGAAACACATTATTGTTTATTATGTTATATTGAATATCCACCTCCACCCTGGACCATAAGCTCTACGGTTTTTCTTTTTTGAAAACCTTTGGAATTTATTTATTTTTATTTCAAGTTAATTATAGGTGTGTGAAGAGTTTCGATTAAAATTAACAACCTATAAGAATTGCGTTTTTTCTTTTACTTCATAAAAATACATTTTGCAGCTTCTTAAATTTGATTCTGATGAGAATTCTTAATCATGGTCAGGAAGACGAGTTTAACATAAAATGCCATATATATTATGCAGACATTGTCAGATGACCTTGTTTCTTTGTTTCTAGTCGTAAAACGCAAAACTTTTGCGTTTTGTCTCACTGTTTTACATCAATGTTTATCAACAGAATTATATTTTCGCAAATCAATTTTTTTTTCAAGTCAATTTTCGAGTATTTAATTATAAGAGCAAATTAAGATTCATAAAATAAAGAATTTTTTACATGCTTTATCAGGTTAACGATGTAATGTTCTGTTTTTATTTTTATGAAATAACTTCTCACATTCTACAGCAATATAATTATCATCCAGTTTATTTTCAATTTGTTGTTTACGAATTACATAATAATGAAAACACACAATTACATACTTACATTGTTAAATAAAAACTTCTCTAGATAGATCACAGAGTGTAATTCGTAAACAACAAATTGAAAATAAACTAGATAATAATTATATTGCTATAAAATGTGAGAAGTTATTTTTATAAAAATAACTTCTCTGTGATCTATCACTGTTGCATTGTTCAGCTTATATAATTTTTAAGCTTTTAAAATGACCAAAAGTTCAATCTCGTTTGGGAGAGATTACATGCACGAGCTGTAACACACAAGAAAAAGCAACGCTCAAAGGCTTGATAAAGAAGGTAATTTATAAATAAGGCATGACGCGAGGAAAAGGTGCGAACGTGTGAAATGAACACAACAAATCGCGCAAATCATTGCGCTCAACGAAAAAGTAAATATATCAAAGCTTTTTGCACGCGCGCTTAAATGTATGTGCAATCTTAAGGAACACACACGCACAGATTCTAACATGTAAAGTAAATATTGAACATATGCAAATGATCTATGAGAGTGAACTCGCTTTGTTGTCACAATTACTTAGATACAAAGACAGCTGGCGCGATGTGAGAGAGAGAGAGAGAGAGATTGTTAATACAAAAAACGTTAATATCAAGATTCTTTTTTATCACTAAATTTATTACTTTCGTAAATCGAATGTACGTGTGTCTTTATTCTCTCCGACGGGAGATTGCGCGTGTTCTTGATCGATAACTACACGATTTCCGAAATGTACGCATCAAAATAAATATTAAGTAACAGTTCTTATCAGTCTCCGCGATATCGCGTATTTGTTTGATGTCACTTGTTCGCGACGTGTAAAATTTTATTTGATTTGACCGATCGCGTCCTTTGTGCTTTGGCCCGTAATTTCTGTCGCGCGATTATACTTCGCGCAATTAATCGCGCGGACAAATAAAATAAAATAAAATAAAATAAAAATAAAAAAATAAAAAAAATATATATATATATAAAAAAATAAAAAAAAAAAGCATCAGAGATGAACGAAATTTAATTTAAACTGGCGCAAGAAAAAAATATTACGATATGATGTAAAACATCACGCGAGATCTGATGCAATTTGGCGTATTTTTGGTTACATCTCTCTGGTTGTGATTACGCAAAACTTATGGTAGATAAAATTTTTTTTTCACCGCATGTACAAACACACACAACGATTGCAAACAAAATGGGTACGTGTGTGACTGCGCGCGAACGCCTATTTAAATCCAGGCTGTAAACAGCCACTTTCACTCGCGAGTGTTATGCTTGCCACTGGTTGTAACTATGACGTTTCCAGAAGTTTCAAATGCGAATATGATACATAAAATTCTTTTTAAAGCGACTCGATTACACGCACGCACGCCGCACGCACGCGCATGCGCGCGCGCGCACGCATGTGTATATGAACTTCGAACTGCAAACTTTTGTTGTCACTCGACTAACTTAGAAACGGATTAGTGAACTTAATAAAACTGCGAACAAAGGAGCAATTCGAATAACCGCGCGAACAATTCGATCATCTGCGCAATTATCTATTGAAAAATATTATCACAACAAATGACGTAGAAATGAACGTAGATAGTATTGTATTATTTTGTTAAGAAAAAAATGTTTTTTTTTTTTTTTATAAAATCGCGGTATTGCGAGCGAGTAGCGTTATCTCACGCGATGACGTGATCGTTCTTTATCGACCTAACGCAAGTGCAAAATTATCACCGCTGTAATCTGGCGTGGGTGGTGGCCATTATTAAAACAAAGAAGAGATGTGTGGGAGCGTCTGTCTATAGTATGAAAAAAATTCATTTTACAAAAGCGAACGTCGAATATTGATTTAGAACTCGACGTTGTTTGTCGAGAAGCGATCAATTATGCGTCGATTAAAGTAAGTAAGCAAATAATTTACGCACTCATCTATACATTTTTTTTACAGAATAGTGTATAAAAACTTATGTGCAAATTATGCATTAATTTGTATAAATTTCGAGCGAATACAACAGTACATTCCAGTTTTTTGAAAACAAAAAACTCATAAAAGAATTAACCGTAAAAAAAAAAAAAAAAAAAAAAAAAAAAAAAAAAAAAAAAAAAAAAAAAAAAAAAAAAAAAAAAAAAAAAAAAAAAAAAAACATTAATTCTTGCTAAATGACGTTACACGTATGACGTTATAACATTATTGCGTCATCGTATTAATTCGCGAATTAGTAAGAATGAAAGATTGCGTGTCATCATGGAGGTAAGAATAAACGAAGGGAGAGCAACGTGCGGAGAGCGAAGCTAACAGACTTAAGAGGGTACTGGAGCCCGGCTTGTAAACTGGATAGAGACCTGTAAACCGACGTTTTTATAACCTAAATTTCTTTATGTTTTAATTTTATTTACTGCACAACATTAAAAGCGCTTCTACAGAAGCAAATAAATATACAAAACTATATAAAGGTTTTGAAAATAGGTATATAATGCTTTTTTGAACTTGTTTTTCATTCATAATGATAGTATATGATATCAAATAAACATCATCACGATTATACTTTTTGTGCATCAATTAGATAACCAAATCATATTCTGAGTGTTTCATTAGATTGTTTAGTGTCGTACTTATCGCTGTAGTTCAGTGTAAATACGTACATAAGCTTAGAAATAATTTTATATACATGATGATATGATGAGGTTATAGAAGAAAACTGTCTAAGAAAAAATTTATGCTGAATTTGGACATTTTAAAGAACAACAGCTAATTCTTAGCACAATTCACTTATTTCTGTAGAAGCATTTTGGATTTGATGCAGTAAATACGGCTCAAAAAGAAAACTTAGAATCGTCGGTTTACAGGTGTCTATAGTCGGTATCCAGTACCCTCTTAAGGAGGCGAACACGAGCCGCCATGTTGTTGATGATAATGCAAAATTTGACATTTTTTTAACTACGAAAAATGCACATCCTCAAGTCTCTTGTTCCCATCAATGTACCATTGTAAATTCGATTTTTCTTTCAATCGTTTGTTTTCTTTTTTATACGCTTTTCATTCGACAATACGCGATATTGGATACATTGTCTTCTATCTTCGTTATCTTACCTCCGTGCGCTTATTTTTAGCAAGATAGCAGTACGTGTTATTGATCGTAAAAGAAACAAGAGTAATCACCAACACTGTTTCCGAAACCGAACATCTGACGCATTTTGTTTCTAATAGACAGTTTAAGCGAGTTAAAAAAAAAAAAAAATTTTTTTTAAGTAGAAGTTATTCTCCCTGCAGACGCTTGTCATCCGATGACAAGAATGGCGCGTGATTTGTCGTGACGAACGTTGATGCGCTTAATGCACACACATGTTGTACTAATGTCTAGACTAAGAAAAGAGAAATCGCGTATGCGATTCACGATGATATGATTTATGACGTGTGATTGCTATGCAAAGCAGCAGCCGCGGCTGGATGGAGCACGGGAGAGTACCAATTGATGGTCACAGCCGACTGAGCATTGCGTGTCGTTGTCATTTCCGATACGTTTGATTACATATCGCCGGGAAAACAAAAATTCCGTCGAGCCGACACAAGAGAAACTTTTCGACACGATTCAACAATTTGACAGATTAGAACGCTCTACATCTTGTCATCAAATTTTTGAAAAACAAAACTTTTGAGAATTTTCTGATCCCTCATAGATATTTTTGCCTAATTTTCCGGAGAAAATTGAACGATTTTTTCGGAAGAGAATCTAAAATAAATTCGATTGTCCTACGGTGTCCGTTGTTCAAAATCCGCTGAGGAAACATTTTCGCCTTTTTGGTGTTTTCCAGACAGAAAAAAATAAATTTTCTCGGAAAATTTTAGATTTCTAGATCACTTGTTCAACTCAATCTCACTCTATCCACTAATCACATGATTTGTACACCAAAAAGAATTCCAAAAATTTCGATAATAACAATAACACACGAGAAAAGTATTTTATAATGAACAAAGTACGTTACAAGTACGTATTCATTTTTTTTATATTTACACATAAATCGCAACTGGATTGTAAAACATAATACATAATTTGTACATGTTTATTAAAGATAATACAAACAGATTATCAAAAAAAAAAGATTATAAAGTAGTTGTTTTTTAGTCCAGTTGAGATTTATGTACAAGTACGCGTAAATTCATATCATTATTTTTAATGAAACAAACACACAGCACATACTTTATTCAAATAAGAATCTTATATATAATTATTCACAAAAAAAGTCCGTTACAAAAATTATTCAACAGAATATAAATAAATATAAATAAATTCTCAACTTTTTTAAATAACAAATAAGAAATGTAAAAAACGAAACTGCGTAATTTATAAATAATTTAAATAAATGAAGCATTCATGTATATCCGAACCGCGTGATTAGAATCCACTTTTACTTCTTCAGTAGAAAACATTTGTTTATCTTTTTGTGTGTGTATGTGTGTGTTTGTCGCTCGCGCAGCTGCAGAAGAAAATAAATCATACGATTTTCTTCATCAATCATGTGACTTTTATTGCGAGTTTATGACTCAGAAATGAAAGAATGTGTCTCATCTGGTATATGTACGCTGTCCGGCAACACAATTACACGCTTCGTTGACAAATGTTTTAAACAAACTTGGCACTTGATCGCTCTTATCTGTAAGAGTGGCACTCTCGTCAGGATAACCCCTCGACACTCAGAGTCAGCGTCGCGTTCACCTTTGATCCATCGACCACTTAAAGCAATTAGTAACATCTCAAGATAGAACATTTTTTATTATCGCAACATTCAATGTTCACGTGACACGCACGCGCGGAATAAGTGAATCTCGTTAATGTATTTTTTCATTAACTTAAAAACTTATTAATTTAACAATCAGTATCCGTCGATCGAGATAATTGATAGAAAACAAAAGAAAACGACACGTTCGTAATTAACATTCATCAGATACATACAACAGATCTCTATCACCAATTGTAACGCATGTGCTAGGCACATTTATTTAATGCACATATATTATAGGAGTAAACATGTTAATGTGGACATTTGCATCGTATGTCTTCTTGCGAATATTTAGTTTGCATTCATATAAAAAAGTGCTTTTGTCCTATTCGAGAGGTTAAAATAGTAATTAGAAATTCCACATTGCTTCTACACGCAGTTAACGCGAAAAGATAATTAGTTTTAAATTCCTTGCGCAAGTACAAAAGTGTATTACACGTTTACCAGCGAATCGATAGAATTTGATATTGCTTTGATGAGATCAAAAAGAAACTGAGAAGATGTAGAAATTTGACGTCAGAAAAACAGTATATTGCGGGAATTAGAAATAAATTTCAAAACTCTTTTGATACAACGATTGGAATATTTTGAACAAGTTTTGAAAAAAAAAAATAATAATAATAATCTTGCACGCAAAACGAACGTTCTCTCAGTGAAAACCTCCCGTTTTTGCTTCGGATGCAAAGACAAAGTCTAACAAATGTAAACAATTCCACGCATGAATTTTCGATCTTGCACTCAAGTTTCAACGAGAAACTTCGCTTCGCGTTTTAACTGTCGCGCTATATCTTCTTAGTCAATGAGAAGTGTCGCCTGACAGGATGTCGCTATTCGCGTCGAGACATTCCTGAAACATATTCTTAGAATAAGATAACGACTTCAATGTTACTTATAAAAACTGCATACGTACCGATAACAAAAAGTATATCATTAAAAAAACTAAAACTAAAACAAACCAAATAAGATTAAAAAAAAAAAATATATATATATATATATATATGTATATTTAATCAGACAAAAAGAGATACGACAAATAAACCAACGCCAAATTAACGGAACTTCAGTCTAAAACGAAAAGACAATTTTTCAAAACACCGAACGGTAATTTGAATTGTTGCAAAACATGTGTCGAGGAGTTGCGACGAAAAATGATGAAACTTCTATCGACGCATTCAATGTCACTCGAGGTTGCGACGGGCAACGGAGTGTCGCGTGGGTGTCGCGACGCGACGAGTGCACGGTAACGACATTCGAGACGAGAAAAGGAACTGCGATATTACGACATTTCAAGTTCGTCGAAACAAATGATTGTTTGACCTTCCAGACTGTGAAATTTCATGAATCGTCAGCGGAGAAAATAGTACGACGAATTTTTTGTTTTCTCGGTAAACCGCGACGGAACCATGCGTCAATCGCGTCTGAGTAATGTATATTAAAAGAACTGATTGAAATTTTAGCACAATACTTGCTGACGCATGCGGACCTTTCCGTGCTAATTGACAAATCTGTGATGGACATTGCGATAAAACAAAATATCACACGAAGTACTTGAGCAGTTGAACTGGGAAGATGTTCTGTCCGGGATTCGATAATTTAGATTCGCTTTTTTTTTTTAGTGCTAAATGATGTACTTTTCGCAATCATTTTGTTTGTGGTTTGTCTCGCAAACAAAGATCAGTTCGAAAACACACAATCGCGTCAGCGATTGCGTATATACGTAGATCATGAAGATGATAAAAGCACTATAAAAAATCTATATCTCTGGAGTTTTGCTTAAATAATACTTGAAATCTTATCGGGCTATCGGTTGTTATGTATTGTCTATTAACGCTTCGAGCGATATCATATCAAATTATTGCGAGTATCGTTAGACTTCAACGTGTGCGAAACAGAAAAAAAAAACAACCTTCAAACCGACACGCGTGTTTAACAGCTTTAATTACCGACCAAGTATTTTTCCATTACACGTGTCAAATATTTTCCACGCACCACTGTGTGCTTTGAACTTATTATTTTTGACATCAGTATGAGTGAAAATATTATATGTAATGTGTTTATACATGTGCAAAAACATTTTTTCTCAAGTAATATTCACAAAATTCATTTTTCTTGACAACATCGTTATGGTAATTTCTACTAATCTAATCAATAATTAAGCAGTAATTACCCAACTTTGTTCAACAAACAGGAAAAAAACATTAACGATCGTCAATTTACACTGCCGTAAACGCGTTTGTGTGAGTGTTCGGTTTTTTGTTATACAGTCGACTGTGCCCGGCTATGATAGTAGCACAAATTAGCAATGGTGTCACGGGTAAAGTTACAGCGAGACTTTCTACAGCGATGACTGAAAGATGAGACGTGCCTTGTGTGAAATGGCGCGCCACGATTCTATCCAAAATCGCCCTTGCACACATTTCGCGCATTGTCGGTGTATACACACGCGCGACCTTCTTTCTCGAGCAAAGAAGCTTTCTCTCTCATCTCGCGAGTTTATCGACCCGATAGAAGCGGAACAACAATCGTTCGAATCGCAAACAATATTGTGCTGTTAATTATTAAAAATTACAAACAAACAAATAACAGAAAGATAGAATATTGCTATTAGACGCTTTTTTTGTTTTTTTGTAAAAGCATATTTAAAAAAAAACGCATTATGCGCGTTAGCGAGATGTTTGCGTGCGCGAGAGAAAATTTTTGAGCAATCAAATGGCAGTTGCACATTTTAAACGACCGAATTAATTGAGCCAGTTTAAAACCGATAAAAAAAAAGAAAAAAAAAGAAAAAACGACATATGATACAGAGCAACTTGTTATTTGTTTATCGCGAAAGTAACATGATGTTGTTTATATCTGTAAAATAACTTTCAAGTGGATTGTGGAAAATGTGAATTTTGTTTTTATATTTATATTTGTCAACATAAATAAATAACACAACTTGCGAACTGGTTTTTTTTAATAAAATTCTTTAAACGTAAATTTTTGAAGGAAAACTACTTACGTAATCAAGATACAAGTTAGAAGATACTTTTTTGTTAATGGAACACGATATTGCTACCACGCATGATACACCATATCAGTTTCGATAAAAAAAACCCATTACATTTCAAGTTTGATCCGACTCGCCTGTATAGGCGATGAATCACAACACGCTTCAAGATAAAGCTTGCAAATTGTGGTTTCCTTTTTTGAGCAACTGAAATATAAATGTATTTTAATTATTACTATTTCTTTTTTTAATAATACATAAGTTGCTATGCGCGATAAATATGTATATGTATACATATCATTTATTTAATTTCTAAACTCTTCCACAGGTACAGCTCTCGAATAATCAGAAATGACGTGTGTTCTCAACACGGAAATCGAAACCAAATGAGACATTAAATAACGCGCGCGCGTGCGCGCGATACGTGCAATTACAAACATTATGTAAAAATTTGATGCTTCTTATGCTTCACGCGCTTTGCGCAATCTGCAATTTCAATGCAACAAACTTGCGCGCGATATGCTTTTCGCGAAGGTTAATTATCCGGAGACTCGCACGAGTAGGCACTCGCTTCTCCGAGTGAAGTGACGTCTTTATTTTTCGCGACACACAAGCTCGATATCTTTGTCGACCGTTTTTCTTTTCGAGTCCCGTACGACGTAAAAAAAAAAAAAGAAAAAAAAAGAAAAAAATTGCCACAAAACGCCCAATTAACATAGGCGTAACATCCTCCTGTCAATAAAACACGACGTTAACACGTTTTTTCTTTTATAAAGCGGGGAATCCCTCGCATACCTGCGAATAAGAGTCGCAAGTTTCAAACAAAAGACTTCTCGCACGTCATTATGCAGGAAAACCCTCCGGTACGAGGCCAGAATTCTGTCGTAACGACAAGCGCGATTTCATTAGCTCGCTCGCCCATGTTGCTTGAAAGTTGGCCAATTGCTTACTTTGGTTGCTCGTACGTACGTACACAAACACACACACACACACACACACACACAAGCAAAAATAAATTTTGTATATGAACTCGCGCGTAATTTTCACCCACCGATTGTTCGCGAAAAAATTACCGATTCTTTTTCGATGAGTCTCGAAGGCTCGAGCGAATCTATTTAAAACTCGATTGACGAACATAACGAAACTAGTTCAGTGCAATGCGCATATATAATAATGCATATTAGTAGAATAATGCATATTAGTTGTGTACATGCATACAAGAGTCTAACTCCAGTACACGAGAAATCCGAAATCGAACGGGCAGCTTTAACAGTACAGACACACACACACATACACACACACATGCATACATTAAAGTAGCGAACTCCAAAAATCCGAAACTTACCTAGCAGGATCAACGTTTGACATTTCGTAATTCATTCTGTTCTCGTCGATAGATGTGATAGTTACTCGATGTCGATGCACCTGTGCGAGTACACGCGCACCCAGAGCTGCCGCTATTGCTACACGGCTTGAAAGAGTTGACTCTTGACGAAAAGCAGGGATCTTCGCGCGGGTGCGAAATAAAGCGCCGGGGAATTGACGGAGGTCGAGAAAAACGTCAAAAAAAAAAGAACAGACTCGTCGGATTCTCGTCGGAAGACGGGAGAAACGTTTTCGCGGACACACAACGGAGACGACGATCTCGCGCCGCTTCGATCACCACGTTTATACGCGCGTAGCCTCTAGCCGCAAGCGGGGAAATGCACTTGTACGGGAGTAGAACTTGGCAGGGAGGTCTCTCTCTCTCTCTGCAACGGCGCGTACCTCGTCGTCGTGTCCTCGCCCCTCCCTTCGCAGGCTTCTCTGCTCGAAAAGTGTGTGGTGTTCACGACGATCTTCCTTATCGCCACGTGTATTCGCACGTTAATCGGCGCGCGCGCGATGATGGACGGGTTAACTTTTAGCGCGACGACTAAAACGCGGTTCTCTCCGGCTCGTCCCGGCCTAAGCTAGCGATCACGCGAGTAGACAGTGAACACACGAGACGCGCGGAGGAGCCGGCCGCATCCAACCTACAGACGTACCCTTCTGTGCCTCTCCCCACCCAGCCAGCCCGGTCGGACCATAATCCGTAAACGTGATTGGCCAACGTGAACCACGCGAGCTTCTCGTTTCCTCTCTGTCGGCATCAATGCGGCGGTCTTCTTCTCGCCTTTTTCCGCGTACACACACACAATCTATATATATATATATATATATACGTTACTATTAGATATACTTTTCCTTTCTTCCTCGCCACATTCTTCGTTACACGGCCTGATGCTCGTTTCTTTTGGAACAGAAAGAGAGAAAAGAGTTTTTTTTTTTATACATTTTGAAGATATGATACAATACGCGCGTGATTGATAAGTAAAATATTCCGACTAATGATGATGTGAACTGAATATGCATCGATTTCGCAGACCAGCGGTCAGTAATAAGGGTGATTGCACGTAGATATATACACATATATATATGTATATATAATAATCGACTATTGACAGTACTTTAAGAGTGTGAGAAAGGAGTTGATGCGAGAATGTTTTTTTTTTTTTTTTGTTGTTTTTTCCTATATATGTCATAACTCTCTAGTCGCGTTCGTACGCGCGGCGATCGCATACAATATTCATCTTTACATTATTTATGCGAAGATCCTTTTGTCGCGAATCTTTACGACAATAATTAAACTGATCTTTCCTTGTTTTGTAATAGCACAGCGGTGTAATTGCCAGGAGTGTAAAAGGGAGCGCCTCTAATTTTTATTTCACATTTAACGAGAAATAAAGATAGAATGATCCTTCGAAACATTTGCAGTGAGACTGACCGCACTCCAAGTCAAATGTTTTTTTTGCCGTATATATATATAATATATAAACAGCGCGCTCTTGTCTTTAAGAGATCTTTAAAAGATGATTTTTAAAAACGCCTTATTATTTGTTTTAGACATTTAAGATGTCTTTGGGCCTTTGTATGTTGTCTGGATGTACGTTGTACTTTGTAAAGTTTGTTTCTTTTCCTCTCTGATGTGATATACGTATATTTTGTGACGTTGAATACAGAAAAAATATTGCATAATATAGAATAATCATGCTGGTTCTCACAACTGCTTTTTTTTTATTGACTGATAGTAAATATTAATGTATTTAAATCAGAATGGCGCAACACGTGTCCAGCTTTGACAAAAAAATATGTAATCTGTTGTTATGATAACAAATTAAATGCGATTTTTCTCTTAAGACGTTTAAATGCGACTTGACGTCAAGAATAAAAAAAAAAAGAAGTTTTTGCACTTAATGTAGAAATAAATTAGGTTATTAGGTTTTTTTTTTCATATGACTGTAACGTCATTCACAAAAGTCAATAAAACTAACCGCCAAAAACAAAAACACATCTATAAAATCTTTTCTTCGACGTGTCTTTGTCTTTGCCGAAAATATACGACGTGTATGTGCGTAGATTGGATTATATATTCATTTATTGGGATATAAGAAACAACGCGTACGAAGAACAAGAAACGCGAAATTTATATGAAACATTTATCACATTTTCGTATAATCACTAATTGAGTTTTAATACGGCATTAAACTTTGACGTAGCTCTTGAGGTTTTTTCCTCGTTACGTTTTTTTTTTTATCAGTTTCACGTTGGGAATGAATGATCATTTACAATTAGTCAGATCGCGCGTTTTGCTTCGGGAGACCGTGATCACTTATTAAAGGTCGACGGTCGCGTTGACGGACAGAATATTCCAAGTCTCTGTTGGAAGTTTCCGCGGTATTTAATCAAGCTGCATTATATACGCACTTACACGAAGCATATTTATGTCGTTTACGTACAACAAGGTTGAAACCTCGATAGATCATTGACACAGAATATGTTTATTTGAAATACGTTTTTATGCGTCTCGTGTTTTCCGATCGAAAGAATTTGTATAATTTATGCATTTTTTTAAATTCTTATAAACACACAAAAAAAGATATATCTGAGACGCATGTACGTAGATATGAGACGATTTTTTATTAGAGAAATCGATGACGTAAAAGACGTTTTTTTCGCACGCACAAAACAACGAGAAATTCATTTGTTTTTACTAGTGAAAAATGAAAAGTGATGAGTTTTTGTGTACGGATTAATGAATTAACATAAATTTGTTTTTGTCTATGAGCAACATAAGCGAAAATACATTTGTAAAAAATAATAAACGATGAATAAATTCTTGAGAACACAATAAGATTTTCGATTTTTATCAAAAGTTTATCATTAGCTTCCAGCGAATATTTCATGTGACAGATTTGATATAAAAACAATTTACAGACGTGTGTGTTGGACACGTGTAAGTAAACGGTTCTAAATTTGTTCAGAGTTTGGTTCAGCGACACTTCTTATACTTTTCATGTGCCTCTTAATTTTTCCTCGAAATTTCGAATTTTATTTTGATATGTTTATTTCGCTTCAGTGCAAAATATATACCGAAGTACAGTTAAAAAAAAAAAAAAAAAAGGAATGTTCGTATATGCGTGGATGTACACACATGTATACAATTGTGCGTTTATTTGGCGCACGGCGCACACTATTAGCATTAGCCATCACATGACAACGCACGCTTCTGTAGTTGCACTTGGTTGCAGCTCTCCATGGTCAGGAAAGCGCCGGTTTTAGCACGAAGTTGTGGTCTGGAGGGAACAAAAGATTTGTTTTTTTTTCCCTGAACTGGCTGCACTAGTTTACAGTCTATCTTTTTCTGTCCACACGAGAAAGAAAAAGATAGACTGTGAACTAGTGCAGCCAGTTCAGAGAAAACAAAGAAACCTTCTACAGATTCTCTCATTCGGTTCAATGAATCATGTATTTCAAAAACATTCAGAAGCATAAAAGAATCTCTTCTCTCGCTAACTTTCGAGCTAATGACTAGTCTTTTTTCGCGACACCATCTCTCTCATATATCCAATGTCTTTGATCGCGAATATAAATATTTAACGAATGTAAATATTTTGACATTCAAAGTTTATACTTTTTAAATAGTGCGTAACAAATATATTTTGATTGTTTTTTTTTTGTGTGAACAGTCTCTACGTTTCTGAATATACGTATTTTTTAAAAGAGATGCCTGAGTTAAACGTACATAGTACAGCAGAATCAATAAAAAGAATCTACATCCGCTTACAAAAATTGACAATTTGACATATACCGCGCCCAAATAATTCACGAACTGCAGAATGCGAAGGTTAGGTTAGGTTAGGTTCTCATTCCATACGTCTTCTAATCGTTAGCAGCTGACGACTGTGGGCGCTTTCCAGCTACGTACACAGGCGACACTTTGTAACACAGTGTCCATTAGTGTGAGAAAAAGCTTATCAGTGTGTCTCACTTACACTAGTGGACACTGTGTCGCCTGTGTATGTACGTAGCTGGAAAACACCCTGTCTTATCGACTGATCACTGAACCCCGCGAAACACAAAAACTGTGACGATCTACAAAGGATCGTAAGGACAAAATATGTAGAGATCTATAAGAGGAAATAATATACATGTACATATATATTGGATGTCTGAAATTTATATTGTGATGATAAAAAGTAGAACGGAAAAAAGCAGCAATTTTTATTTTAATACGTAACATAAATTGATGTGCGAATATAAGATATGGAATATTTATTTGCAAGAGTTTATAAAGGTGAAAAAAAATTGATGTTGCAAAAAAGATTTAAACTAATGGTTTAATAATAATTTATGTGTAATGAGCAAGCAAGTGTATATACATATATGGATTTATATATATAAATATATACAATTTTCTCTCTAACTTAAAACAATAACGTATATGTATATAGTACTTACATATAATCAATATAAACTTTTGCATAAAGATAACAAAAGAGAATCAGTCTTATTACAGCTACTGTCATTAGGATACATTGATGTCCCTTAACTTTCAAACGATGGATTGACTGATTTAACATTTGTACTTGTTTAAGCAATATTACAAATTTTTAAATATTTTTTTCCTAAAATATGTTCGTTATATACATATGTAAGCAATATTTTCCATATGTTTCATCATTACATAGAAATCAAAAAACGTTGATTGTTCTTATTCTTAAATTATCTATTATTTTGTAAAGAATTAAAAAAGTTGAAAGTAATAGTACGACATGAAATAACTTGTGATATATATAAATATGGATGTAAATATTGTGGATACAAAGATTTGTGTATGTTGTGCTGTATAGAATTGATACAACATTATAATTTTTAATTGATATGCCTATAAGTACTTATACTTTATAATAATATATACAAGAGTTTTCTTAAAATATACTTAAACATTTATAAACGCATGTCCCTAGTCTGTTCAAATAGATCTTTATTGCTTCTGAAAAATTGTTCCTCGATGTATATATAACGATTTATAAAATATAAAAACACTTTGTTTCTATTATTGCACTTTGAACTTCTAGTTGAAAGTTCAATAACATACAAATATAAAATATTTTTGAAGAAGAAGTGTTCTAACAGCTTGCTAATATAATTAATAATAGCGTGAACACCAGTGAGACATATGTCTAATTACAGACAAATCAAAAAGCATGTTCGATTTGTGTTAAAATATATATACAAATTATACTTTTTTCTCTTCATTCTCTCTGATTTTCAAATTCTTTAATTATTCAGCTCTCTTTGAATTTCTTCTAGTGTTTTGCCCTTGGTTTCTGGCACCAGGAAGTAGACAAATATTATACCAACCACACAGAATCCGGAGAATATCCAAAAAGTACCATAGGAGTGAACGGCTCTAACTAAGCTTTCGTAAAAGTAAGTTACTATAAAGGCCATGAGCCAGTTGAAGACGCAAGCGCTACTGCCAGCGATTCCTTTTATCTCCGGCGCAAAAATTTCTGGCATCATCATCCACGGAATCGGTCCGAAGCCCAATGAAAAGAACACGAGAAAGATGCATAGTGGGATTATTGCGAACCACTTGGCATTGTCAAAGGCGGTGTTGAAATCTATGCAATAGAAGTAAACACCGAGAATCAAAGTCGTAAGGAACATAACGACAATCGATGACAGCAGTAGTATCCGTCTACCCAGTTTGTCGACTATAAGAGAGCTCGCAAAGACGGATACCACCTGAACTGCTCCTGTGATAATGGTGGCTTGATCGGGTGGCAGTGTGCTGCCGGCGTCTTTGAAGATTTTCGCCGAATAGAAGATGATGGCATTCACGCCGCTCATCTGTTGAAACAACATTAATCCGTAGGCAATTACAAATCCTTTTTTGGCGGCCCGAGATTTGATCGCGACGAGGAAAGATGTGTTGTTACGGCTTGCCTCTTCGAGATCTGCCCGATGCTGCTGCAATTCGGTATCGACATCATATTGATGACCACGAAGTCTGACCAAGCTTTTCCTAGCGGCGTCATCATTGTGTTTTTTCAAGTAGTATACGGGTGTCTCCGGCATGAAGAAGAATATCGCAAAGAAAATCAGTGGCACGATCGCCGAAATAATAGATAGATTTCTCATGTTTTTGAGAATAGCTCCCAAAACGTATGTGATCAAGATACCAACAGTGAGCATTAGCTGAAAGTAGGAGCCGAGCGTGCCGCGAATCTCACTCTCAGCTATCTCTGATGTATATAGAGGAGCACCCACGCAAAAAGCTCCGGCGCTAAGACCTGTGATGAATCTACCGAAATAGAAGAAAAGTACCGATTTAGAGAAGATGATGAGCAGCCAACCGACAGAGAAAGGAATCACCATGAGAAGCAGAGCAGTCTTCCGTCCAATCAGGTCCGCTAATATACCGATCGGAATACATATTGCACCTGCTCCGACAGTAGCAAGTGAACTAATCAAGGAGAATTCATCTGCGTCTATTGGTATCCCATACTTCTCCTGTAAGTCTATACCATTTTCCCCCGCAGATGATGACCAACCGAGTACCATACCAGCGGCAACAGCACCGAGTGTTACTGCTATACCTGCCAGGTACTGTGGTAATCTCTTAGCTTGACCAATCTGGCTACTATTGGAGACTAAGGTTTGTTGCGATATGCCAATTTTCTCTATTTTTCCCATGGCTTGGTCGCTGGGTGACAAAAGAGGTGTGTTCTCGTCCGTCTGAAAGCAATTATTTGATTATTAAATTTATTTTATTATTAAAATACATTTAAAATATTATTTATCTTACAAGCTTCACTATATAAGTGAAATAAGAATTATAAAAAGAAATTGTGTATATATAGTGAGAAAATTTACACCAAGAATTAATGTTTCTAATTCTAATTTATATTTGTGAAAAAGAATCAATATAGTCACATATTTAGAGGATAAAAATGACAAAGAAAGGAGAATGTGCAGTACGTATTTTTAATTAAGTATTGTGCGTATATGTGATCTTATAAATAGTAAAAAATTTTTCTCATCTCTTTTTCTGCTTCTACTTTATGTAATATATAAAAGATTAGAAATACATATATATTTTTTAATCTATACACACAAAATTTCTTGCATATAAATTATTATCTTATAAATTATGAAATAACATGTGTGTGTGATATAAAATAAGGAGTTGAATTTAACTTGAAATGTATGTTGTGTCAGTTAAAAAAAGAAGAAACATATTTGCAGTATGGTCAGATAAATATATGTGTTGTTGACGAGCAAAGCAGAAAATGTTGCGATATAGAATTACATACAGAACACATTGGTGCCGTATTTTCGGCATTCCAGATATAATCCGTCGCCATTTCGATGTGTGAGATGTCTATTAATCTATTCTTCAATATAAAATTCTCAAAAAAATGCAACAAGTTCCAAGTTCCAGTGACAACTTAATCGACGATTACGTTGACAGTTGCAAGATTCTATTGTTGCTTTGTTTGTAATCTACGCCCGTTTGGAATCATACTTGTGACATCTATCGGGAATTACGAACAACCATTTCGATTTATAGAAAGGTAAGTAGATTTAGAGGTAAGTACACACATCGTGTCCTAGACCAAGCACTCATGATTAAATTTTATATTTAAGATTGTCTTAAGTTCATCTTTACATGCTTCGTAGTCAATAAGATGGCTCATATAACATTTTAAGATAAATTTAAGACCATCTTAAATAAATGGATTATGAATACCGGCCCTACAGTAGTTTTTTTTGCGTGTTTTTAATTCAGTTTAACTTAGTTATTTATTTTTATATAAATTTAAAATAATTTAAAATAATGATTTAACTTCAAAATAATTACAAATTTTACACGCATTTTCTTTGTTTGCGTTGCATTATATCTTCGTGTCTATATTGATTCGTATAAGTCCACGTTTCGTATAAGTCCATGTTCAAACGCAATACGCGCGCGCACACTTGTACAACATTAAAACATTTTCATGTTGCAAATGCTCTCTCTATATTCTTATCGGTTTGAAATGTAAAACGATATCACGATTATGCAAACACTGCTTATGATAATCTAAAAATTGTTTATCGAGGTCTAAAAAGTTTCCATAGGTATTTTCCAAACTTTTAGAAACACGACATTAAATCTTAACTTGAGAAAAATATATTTTTAATTTTTTATACGCTGTTTCTCTAATTATATAAAAATAATAATAAAACTAATAATATATATAGCTGATAGTTTAATTACAAGAATACTTAATAACAATAATAACAATAATAACATTGCTGTATAACAATAACAAAAATGCTTTTACACACATATGTATAATATAAATGTGTGTGTAAAAAGAACTACATTTTAAATAGAGAATAAATTACTGTATAAAAACTTTAGAATATATACATTCTCTCTCTCTCTCTCTCTCTCTTTCACTTTCTCTCTTATTGAGAAAAAAATAAAGAATTATATCTACAAACATAATACAATAAAACAAATCGATATATGCGTAAGATACGCAGATATCTTATATAGCTCAGTTATATCGTAGCTTATCATGATGTATGTACAACAATATATCTCGCGCTCTGATTGCTATTCTTACAACACAATCTTTTTATATAACATCTTACATCACAGCACGATTAAAATAGTTATTCAAAATTTGGAGCAGTTTTAAGTATTATAGTAGAAAAAAATGTATTATATCAATTTACGAAACAAATATGTATAATTCATAGACTTATTTTTTATAAATGTATACTTGTGTATTGTTTATCTACACATTTTCTTATCATCGTGCACAAACAATAAGATTCCGCGATATCGTTTCGCAAGATTACTTTGTGCAAAAAAATCTTGTGAACTTGTAAAGAATAAAATTGAAAAGAAAAAACAAAGCAGACGTAGCAATCACATGATACACGTAACGAGTAAAAAATATTTGAAAAGTTTAAATATTAGATAGATAAGAGATGTTGCAAAATGCGCAGTTGTGTAACTTGCTTTCCGGTTTCAAAAGAAAATATATTTCGCGGAATGTTCATACGTATACAAGAAAATATAGTGTGATGTTTTACGTAAAATATATTACAAATCTTACGTACGTATAGCGAAAGATTCATAGTAGCAACAAAATACATTAAAGGAAAATTTTACCGCACAAGGAAATTAACGCAAACGAGTTTCTATCTTCGAACGCAACACGTTTTAGATGACGATAACAAAAAAGACAATTCTCTTAATGTTGTATCGGTGTATATATATATATATATATATATGCTCCACGCGATAACAATGCGGATTACGTAAAACGCACACGATACAATCGGATTTAGTGCACATTAACCGATTACACGACGCACACGTGTATTTACAATTCACGTGTATACGAAATTCCTTCTGTGTCCGCGCACAATTTGTTGAAAACATTCGATCACTTCAACGTTATTCAGAATAGCAACAGTTTGAATTAAATATATTGCAAATTGTGCGCAATAATTTATATATATATGTATATCTGTTTATCAATAAAAAAATTACTTTAATGTTAGTTTTTCTCTTTTCTCTCTCTCTCTCTCTCTCTCTCTCTTTCTCTCCCGCACTGTAATGTTAGTAATATTATCAAGATTTTTTTTTATTTATGTGTCGCACATGTCATTCGTTTATGTGTATAACTCCTGTATCATTTTGTTATCTAAAATCATGAACCTTCACCTTGACACGAGCGCGGTTAATCTCTCCGTCCATTTCGGGATAATATCTTTTTTACTGCGCTTTTTCTTTGCGGACTTTCCGCAATGTCACAATTGCATTGGTCACACCAATAAAAGAGCAACATTTATTATTGATCACGCAATAATACGAAAATTAAAATTAAACGTGTGTGATTTCACTTCAAAGAGAACAAGAGTGTTTTTTAGATTAATTCGTTACACTTCATAATTATTTTATATATCAGTATGTACCTTGCGCAATGTTATTTTTTCAAATTTATATAATAGATATGAAGAATGACGAGAAAGAGAGGAATATTACTATCATTTATCTGTGTCACGTTATCATCAGCCGTCCGAAAAACAAATAATTATTATTGAATCGAACCTTCTCATTTAAGCAAGAGCGTGTCTTTCCTTGAATGTATCTCTCTCATTCTCTTTGACGTTCTCAGAAAGACTTGAAATAAAAAGCCTCATAAGCACGCAATCAATTGCAATTGCAGATAGCACCCCAGATAGTATCCCCCCTTTTTTTTTACAAGCAATAACACGCCGTGACAAGAGATAATGCGTAAAGTGATTTTTATGGAAATTTATGTCACTTAATGCCAATGTGCAACATAGACAATATGTGCTATACACAACATCGAGAACCAAGGATTAAGAACTATTAAGTTGGAGATTAGACGCGGAATCGCGCGAAGTATTAATGCTATATTAATTTTATTGCTATACAATAGAATTTATATGGCTTTTGCTTATAGCGCGCGTTTTTTACTTAAACGCATTAAAAGGATGCGTCAAACTTACATTATTAAAAAAAATGTTACATAGTCGTCGATAAGGCGATACTATCGGTGACGTTTTTTTAGAAAGCAAATTTTACGATAAAAATGTATTTTGTTGTGGCAACATTGCGGTACCTTTTTGTCAAATGATGATTTTTTGTCGTTTCACTGATAACGCTCGTGTGTGTGAACCACTCGAGAACTTTTAGCAAAATACAGGATAAATACACTTGAACAAAATGTCGGATAAAGACACTTGAACTTGCTGTACGTAATTTCGTTACATTTAGATAATCTCAAAATGATAAATTGACTGATATCATATAAAATAGCTTATGTAAAAAATCTTTTTTATGATAAAAATCACTTTTTATTTTATGTAAAATAAAAAGTGTAATATAAAATCTAAAAAACGTTTCTTCTTCGCGTACAACTTGATTTGCTTGCTTCCGAATGTTCGCAAAGATTATTCGGTAAAAAGAGAATATTTTACGAGAGAGCGCGTGTTTGTTATCTCGAACTTGTCTTACCAGAACATACATAATATCGCAGAAAACATGCGTAATATTGGGATTAATAAATAGAAATATATTATCAACCTTTTTTTTGTTTGAATTTTTTTTGTTTTATTATATAAAATAAAATCTAACATCCTAGTTTTAATATATTAATTTTTTAATATCACCCAATATATGTAGAATATATTATTTATAATATATTTATAAAATTATATACGTGTTGTTTTTTTGTTAATATTTTTTCGATATTTCTTTTTGACAAGTAACACGTTCTGTTTAGAAATATTTCAACTTTGTTGTTGACAAATGTTTTCGCATCACATGTACGTCTTGACACGTTTGTAATTAAGCAACCCAATTATTAAAAGCTTATTAAAGATACTTTAAATATGTAACAACACGTTTCAGCGGTTGTTTTTATACAATCGTGCACTTGAACGCTTGAAACTCAATCGCGCGAAAATGATTTATATAACGATCCGCAGTTTCTTATGTAAGATGACACCACGTAGTATGTGGTCCCCCCGAGGTCCCATCTATAATTTTTGTTTGCCGTGTTTTTCCGCGTCGCGTTCGTTGTGAAAGAAGAAAACATAAAAAAAAACCACGCGGAAAAAACAAACTCGTGTGTCGAAATTGTGCATAAAACTAATTAACGTAGCAATAATGCAATGAACGCAAACGTGACATAAATTACGAAAAAGATTACAGTATATGGAATTCGTGGGTTTTCCTATTATATCTATATGTTATATGACGATAGCGATTGCGAAGTTATTAAGAAATGTGCTCAAGTGGATGGGATTATACTCGATGATATCAACTATCGGGCCGTGAAATTCCGTTTGTATTAATCATTGAAATATGTGTAACGAATTTTAAACACAAATAAAATTGAATATTTATAAAATTGAAATGTTTTACAAGAATTCTATTATTCTTTTCACATACTAATAAGTTTAATATCTTCGTAACGCAATCTGATGTCCTTAAAAATATAATTTTTAATCAAAATTGTTTTCAATTATATTTAATTTTTTTTCTACTTCAATGAAAATTTTACACATCAGTAATGTATATTATTTCATTAATTTTTGAACCAGGTTTAACATTTTTTAAAATTTACGACATACGACATTTTTATTATTAAAACTATTTTCCACATTTCTTTTAATGAGATAAGATTCGTCTTTTAATGAGATAAGATTCGGAAAACTCGAAAACACAGAGTGCTTTTATTCGCGTGAGTAGAAAACACGCAGTATGCAAAAATACGCAAGGTGGGAAATTTACAAGCGCGCATAATGATAAGGCTGCACCGCCGGATTTTAAATGTTATAGTTATAGCCTTATGTGGCATATGTTAAAATTGGAGGAATGCGATAAAAAAAAAAAAAACTCAACCTGCATATTTACGACGAGCTCGCACGTTTTTTATAAAGAAAACAATACCGCGCACACAACAGAATGCGCAGCTCGGTCTCATTGTATTTTCAAATTTTTTGCTCTATTATACTATGTCACTCGATAAAAAAGCGTTTGTGATAAATGAATGTTGCACAGAGTATTTCAAGTATAGAATGAAACCCCAAAGTAACTAAATAGCTAGCATTTTCTTTTTTTTTTTTTAAACAAGACATAAACACATGCGAAGAAGAGCAATTTTTCACAGACGGAAATCCTCGTTGCGATCTCGAGAATTATTTACTCGGAAATTCGGTAATTAATTAGAAGTTGCGATTACGCACCGGAATAGTTTTTGTTTTGCTTGTTGCCGTTCTTTTGACGTTTCTTTTCCAGGCGACTGTGAACAGTGTGACACAGGACGTCAGACCAAGCTGACCACTAGCAGTGTATCCTGATGCGTGCACCGTCGCGTACTGGCCAATATGCTGAACATACAGCTCGTGTGTTGGGCGTAAAACCACCAATCATTATCCCCGACTAGAATTCAAGTCTTATCAGCTACAGATGTCGAAAGCGCGAAGATATGTAGGTACGTATTTCTTGATTAAATCAGGCGTATTATATATATATTTGTTTGCCGTGCAAGCGAATTCCTTTCCGCGAAAACCAAAACAATCTTTTCGCAATTGGTTTGCTTGCTTTTTTTTTTTTTTTTTAATTGATTCTCCTCGTCGGGATTCTCCCGGGATCGCAATCTGGCGACTGTGGATAAAAAATTGATGTTTTTTTGTGATATGCCGACAAATCTTACGTTCTGCTCGATGTACTATAATTGCGTATAATGGCGCGAAATAGTCGCGTCCGCAATTTGCGGACAGGACAAATTATTGAAAAATGAACGCGCGCGAAATTGCTGTTTCAAGTGTGTGAACCATGTGTTCCGTCGAATCACATCAAATATTTCAGCGAAGTATGAATAGTATGCGAGTACAAAGAACAATAAAATCTTTTTGCATTTCCTGAAGAACATATATTTTATTCTCGTAATTATGAATAATTATTTTTGAAAAACTGACGAGTTTGTGTGCGAACAATCAATCGCATTACTTTAGAAAATGTGTACACACGACACTTATTATATATTTTATATTTTGTTTCATGTTGCAAAATGTTACATAACTGTTTACGTTTATATGTTTATTTACATTTTTAAACATATATGTTCACGCATTTGCACAAATTAGGTAAAAGTATCACAAACTTTTATTGTTTTACACAATAATAACGACATGAATAAGAAAAACAAATTAAAAAGTATGTATTTCTCCATATTGCAATATTAAGTTTAAAAAAGTAGAAAAATGTTTCTAAAAAGATATTCAATAAATTTAACGTGAATAAAAATGGCTCTAACTTGCTCTCTCTCTCTCTCTCTCTCTCTTCTCTCTCTTTTTTTTTAGCATGTTTATTTTCTTTTATTTTATATACTCAAAATAATTTTGTTGAGGAAAACACAAACGCGACATTGAAAATTGAAAATGCTTCCTCAACATGTCTCTTATCAGAGCCGGAGCATTGCGTAAAAAGTAAAAGTTGTTTGTATAATTAATGTTTAATTTTGCATATAGAAGTGAATTAAGTAAATGTTCGAGCAAATTTTGTGGTTTGTGTTGTTTCATCAAAAATTTAAATTTACGTTTGAAACAATTCGTTTCCGTTTAAAACAATTGCCATTCTTTTTTTTTTTTTTTTTTTTTTTGAATATATTTTATTATTTAACTTTCTTCGAACTTGTGCAATATATTTACTTATCTATGCTTTTTTTTTAAAATACTTTAGATAATACTTTTATGTAACTATATATACTATTGCGCTTCTGGAATTATTTGCAACGATTGCTTAGCAGAGATTAATAAATTTTTTTTTTTTTTTTTTTCATCTACAGTACCTGTTTGTGTATGTGTAGCATGTGATTCATGGCTTGCACTGTTTGCATATCTGTCTTCCGCAGAATTGCAAGTAACAAGAACAATTGATAAGCAGCGATTCTGATAACTGTCAATAATATTTATTTTTTTTCAACAAGCTTGGATGCAAGTCGATATCGATCGCAATCGCTGAAAGAAAGCAAAAATGCATCTGTGTGTGTTACAAAAAATGTTATATACTATATGTTTCTTACGTTTCCACACAGTGTTAGAATCCGAAATCTCTCTCAGAGAAAGAAGCCGCATCGGCCAAAATAATTTGAATGCGACCGATCATTCTTTCGTCGTCCGAGAAAAGTCACTAGAATTAGTATCAATCGGATTGATCGATAGGTCGAATTGCCGAATCGCGATTGATCGATTCTCGACGTGGTTTGCAAATACGACTTGCGACCATTTCCCGACCATTGTGGATTCGTCATAAATTAGCTTTACGTGTGCGGCGCACACGCATATTTGTCTGTTGACAAAAATTCAAATTTAAAACTCGTCGTTACGTTAGTGATTGAAATAAAGTTTATTGGTGTTTCTCATGTTTTTATCGCATCTTTTTTCATGTTACTTGTACTACCTTACAACAAAATAAAGAAAAGAAAATTTATGCGATAACCAAACCGAGTTTTGTTCGAACGATATATCGTAGTTTTTGATGTAGAGATTGTCAACAAAAAGCCTGTTCACACATTGGTTACGTTACGTGAATTACGTTGATTAATGTGTGTTTATTAGGACAATTAAAAAGGACTGAAGACACGCAAACTGAGAAAAGAGAATATTCAGTTAAGTATAAAATGTAAGAAATATTTTTGCATTAGAAAACACACAACGAAGTATTTCATATTAATACAATTTTGATAACATGCTGTTTACATTTTTCATATTTTATGATAATTTCACTATTTTAAGAACAGTGCAAGTATTTAATTTGTATATGTTATTTATATACAGTAAACTGTAACTATGAGTAAAGAGGAGAACGAGGTTATCTTGGAAAAAATACTCGACGGACAACTTCAAAAGATGACATCACTTAAGAAAACTACATTATTGTTACAATGTACATGTCAATTACGTGTGCCCTTTCATAGTATAGAAATACAATTTTAATAATATTATATGCTTGTGAAAAAACACATATTTCACTTAAAATATTATTTATTTTTTTTAGGTAAACATGAGATAAAGGATGATCTTCAAGAACTGCACACTGTTGTATGTCAGGTCTCGAAAGATGTTGAGGACATGCGAAACATTTTGACAAGAATCAAGGAACAAAATGCTCATTTGAAAGTAGGTTGGCATTAAGTTTATTTAATAAAAATTGTTTTTGTTTAAGGAAATTTACTAAAAAATATATATGTGTACATAGAAATTATCTTCGTTACTTGAAACTTTGGATAGAAAAATAGTACACCGAACACAAAATATTCCAATAAACCTCATACAGGACTACCAAAGTGTGAAGAAGAAAGAAAAAAGTTTCAATTTATTGTCTCCTAATATATTAGAATACAGTTTAAATTCAATTGAGTTATCAACTCAGTCAAAGACATCTGGCAGCGTTAGATTGAAAAACAGTGAAATAGAGAATTGTAAAAGGGTACTTTCGTACGAACCAGATATCTGCTTGACAATCCCTCTTATTACCGCAGAAGAATTCAGTAAAATACCCAAGTACATGATTGGCAGACAAACACTGGAAACAATTAATGGTTTGATAAATGGCATCAATCAAACATTAATTGCAAAATATACGATCTTGTTGTCAGGAAAAGTTGCTGCCCAAAAAAAGGGCGAAATTAATTTGTATCTGCAATATAAGAAGCAGGAATATGAAATGAAGGGAGAGAATGGTAATTTTTTGAATTCTGACAACTATTATCTACGGCATAAAAGTACTTTGAAAAACTATTGTATTTTATATTGATATTATTATTGTTGGCAGGATATCTCTATTTTTTCACAGCTGAAGATTATTACAGGAAAACAAAAACAAAGCTCGACAAGACCAAATTGAATTTAATTACCGCTTTGCGTCACTGCAAACGTTTACGTGACTGCAGGATAAAAAATGAATCACGATATGTTATAACATCACAGTAATTTTGAACAGCATACGTGTACATAGAAATTTGTAATATAGTATATATCGAAATAAAAAATCACTTAATAGCTTATATATTATTATCGCTAACATGATTATATATGAATTGTGATATTGTACTTTTTATATTGCTTGTGGGTTTTCTTCATAGAGTTTTTGAAATATAATACATATTAACAAAATATATGTATATGTATACATATATGTTAAATAAATATTTTAAATATAGTAAATGTAAGGAAACTATATATAAAATATAAAACACTAACGCTGTATGTAATGTTTATAATAATTAAATCATATTTGTAAGTCTATATTAATTTTATAAATACATTTGTACGAATTTTTTATATAATTTACCACTTTTCACATTTTATATCAAGTACGTTGATATCAAAAACAAATTAGAAACAACAAAAAAAACAGTCACTTGTTTCCGATTACGAAGCTGATTTGTTTCTTCGTCATTTCAGTCAGTGAAGAAGCTGAATCGTGGTAGCAAGCAAAAATTGCTTTCAGGAATATTGAGTGTGCCATGAAAGAAGATTTAAATATTTGCGTTCTTTTCAAAGAAAAAGTAATCTGCTCTATTGTTTTTGTTATCACGTTTCGAATATTTCTAATCTATATACGGTGTGAACAATGAATTGAACATTTGCAATGTGTCTTTTTGTCGTTTTTATTTAAGATTTATTACATTATTTATATAATATACTTTTTCTCCAAAAATATTTATATATATGCACGTATATATACTTTGTATATACGCTTTTGTAAAAATTAAAATATACTAAAATAAATTTATTTTTATAATATGGATAAAATTACTCTCATAATTAATTGTTATATTTTAATATGGAATATGCAGCAATAAAATATGTTAAGAGCAGAATCAATTAGTACAGTGAGGAACCATGAAGATGATGTTAACGATTTAAATGGATCTATTGTATGGTCTCAAGAGGAGCCATTGTCATCTAATGAAATATTGACTCTACTAACTGAAGATCAAAGAGAAAACAGTTTACCTGCGTTCTGCCGATTGTGTGCTAATCAAACTAATAATCCAGTACATATGTATTCTGAACTTGGAGAATCCATGAAATTGGAACATAAAATAAACACATATCTAAGCATCAAGGTATAAATAAACTAAAAAATCTATAAAATTATATATATATATACTTACATTTACTTTTTATATATAATATATATATATATATATTTCAGATTAGAAAAACAGATCCGTTGTCAAAACAACTTTGTCTGGCCTGTATTGAGAAGATAAACTGGTGCAACGATTTTGACACTCAGTGCGTCAAAGCAGAAGAAATTTTGTTGACAATGCTACGAGAAAAACAATCGTTTAATATCAGTCATGAAAATAAAATCTCATCCGAGATTCAACAATCTTGTCTTTTGTGTACAGAAGATTTTTTTATGAACACATGTGAAGACGTTTCCCAAGATACAAAGAGTATGGAAGTGTACGAGAACATTATTATTCTTGAGAACAGTGATGAAGAAGAGAACATCGTTAATGTTGCAAAAGTTGAGAAGATTGAAAAGAAAGATCATTCTATCGTGTTACAATACGCGGGAGATAAACAAAAATATTTGAAATGCGGAGCATGCATGAATCTCTATCACACTCAGGAGACTCTGGACAGTCACAAATGTAAGCCACATGTTCAGAACACGACGCAGCTATACAAGTGTTCTATATGCGGCATAACGTTTACCTTTGAAGAACGACTAAACTTTCACATGCAATTTCACAAGAATGGGAAAACACTGTATTGTGAAGTCTGCAAACTGACGTTTGCCAAAGAATTAAAGCTGTTTTATCACTACAAAAGATATCATTCCAGTGATGTCAGCTTTTCATGCTTGCAGTGCGGAAAGCTATTCGAGAACCAGAACGCGCTTCGAACGCACATCTGCACCGACGGCAAGACTCGGCCGCACATCTGCGAGGTGTGCAACAAAGGCTTTACGGACGGTTATGCTTTGAAGCGTCACGTAGTAACGCACTTGCCGGAGAAACCGTTTAAATGTTCGCAATGCTCGAAGAGCTTCACGCAGAAGTCCAGATTGAACAAACATATCGCAAATCATTGCATCGTCATCGAAGACAGCCAGACGGTTTGGAAATGCGTCCAGTGTGGCGAGGTGTTCGTCTCCTGCGACAACTGCGATGTACATTATTACGAAGTACACGAAGAAAAAATCACTCTGATCGAGGAACTGTTGATATCGAGGGTCTATCATTGTGAGTTTTGCAACAGTTACTTCGCCGATGTGGACAATCTGAGTTCTCATCAAAATCAACACGTTATCGAAAGACCGTACACGTGTAACACGTGCAAAACCATTTACAAATCGTTCGGGGAAGCTGTTATGCATTGGAAGGAACATCCAAGACTCTTCAGAGTTCTCATTTTCTTTCTATGCGACATTTGTTACAAAGACATGAAGGAACTGTCATTGTTGTACAAACACAAGCAGAAGAGACATGGTTACGCGTTGAGATTGTCCGAGTCCGGTGAATCAAAATTCATTTGCCAGCTCTGCGGAAACGTGTTCGATAAAAGCGAGGATATACAGAATCACGAACAACAACGGTGCTCGAAATTTCCCTGCGATATCTGCGGCAATCTACTGCCCACCGCAAACTCGCTGAACGCTCACAAGAGACGGCACAACGGACTGAGACCGTACGTTTGCAACATCTGTGGAAAAAGTTACACTCAGTCCAGCCACATGTGGACTCACAGGAGATTCCACATGGGCATAAAACCTTACGTTTGTGATTACTGCGATCAGCGTTTCACGATAAAGCCGGATCTGGCGGATCACATCAGGAAGAAGCACACGAAGGAGAGACCGTTCAAATGCGACGTGTGCAACAAGGCCTTCCTGACCGGTTCTGTATTTTATCAGCATAGATTGATACATCGTGGCGATCGCAGATACAAATGTCATTATTGTGAAAAGGCTTTCACTAGAACAGAAGCTTTAAATAATCACATCAAAATACACACCGGAGAGAAGCCGCACGCTTGCGATGTGTGCGGCAGATGTTTCAGACAGAAGGGAGATATGAAAAAACACAAACGCACGCAACATAGTTCTAATCAAGAGATTTCTAAAAATTGCCATGGTTAAAATGTAGCATAAATAATTTTGTTGTTACATACATTTTAGTTAATAATGCTAATAATTAATGCAATTGTTTTATATACAGTAATATATCGATTTAAAGTAATGTATTCTTATTATTATGCGATAAATAACATATATATATTATGTCAAAACACAAGGAGAACGCAAATGGTTTTTAATAAAAATATTCTTGCGAGAGAAAAAAGATGAAGTAATATTTATTTCCTCTTGGTAGATAAAATATATGTATATAAATTCTCAACATCGATACATGATTTTAAATAATATATCGAGTATCTTATCACATTACCGGAAACGCCCCCCCCCCCCGCTACCTAATCTAATTTCACACACAATCAGTATGAAAATAGAAAATTCTATATAGAAAAGAAGGTCTTATATGAGGTATACAAATAGTTAATTATGTAGTAGGTATGTGTAATCAGTTATCCAATAAATAATTTATGTACAATACCTTTTTCGCGCTTCAGTGTTTTACTTTAAGGAAGTTTTTCTCGCGCTTCTTCTTTTTTACTTATATAAAGACACGTATTATTTTATAGTTATATGTACTGGGTTGTTCGGAAAATACATAGCGTTTTTTTAAATAAAATTTAGACGTATCGACTCAAAAAAGGCTGTGTTACATATAATTCACTGTCAATAAATTAAAAATATATAATATATAATATATAATATATGATATACATAACATGAAGTATAGATTCTTAGTACTGACAGTTGAAATTTTGGAACACAATCATAATTTATCTTCTGTAAACGTTCAATATGTATATATACAATGCTGTTCGATGTTGTTAATATATCTGCGTAACGTGTCTCGTGTTGTCATTTACGGTAATGACACTGAAAAACATTAGGAATTTTCCGAACAATCCAATATAAGACAATAGCAATATTGCTTGTGTCAATAAAAAATATTAATTACATTTCCCAAGTTCTAATAAATTGGTCACAAAAGGCTGAAGAGCACATTCAAGTTCAGCTTTATAAATACATATCATAATACAAATACATTATTTTAGTACTTTATAAATGCAGTAATAATAACGCAATCGTATATAAACGTATATCAGAAAATTTATTCATATGTTTATCATGTACAATATATATATATATATATGTATATATATATATATATATACAAGGTGTCCGACAATTATTTTAGCATCTCTCGTAGGTAGGTAGAAGGAGTAAAACCGAGTCGAAAAATCCTGAACTATTTTTTTCTATTACATATAATAAAGGAGTAATTATTGAATAAATCAGCACCGATCTTTAGCCGAACGCACGTCAGTGAACCACGCCTGGTGTGCGTGAGCGCTCCGCACGGCTCACTGACGTGCGTTCGGCTAAAGGTCGACACTGATTGGCTTAATTTATTCAATAATTACTCCTTTATATTATATACGTAATAGAAAAAAATGGTTCAGGACTTTTTGACTCGGTTTTACTCCTTCTACCTGCCTACGAGAGATGCGAAAGTAATTGTCGGACACCCCGTATATATATGTATATGTATATTATAATATACGTATACATATATATATATATGATTATACATATATACATATATATATGTATAAATCATATATTACGTATATTAAATATATTACATATATATGTATAAACATATATATATACAGGGTGTCTTATGAAGACCGTATCACCGCTCGTAAGTAGGTAGAAGGAGTAAAACTGAGTCGAAAAATCCTGAACCATTTTTTCCTATTACATATAATAAAGGAGTAAGTATTGAATAAACCAAGCCAATCAGCGCCGACCTTTAGCCGAACGCACGTCAGTGAACCACGCGTCTGATGTGTGTGAGCGTGGCTCACTAACGTGCTAAAGGTCGGCGCTGATTGGCTTGATTTATTCAATAATTACTCCTTTATTAAATGTAATAAAAAAAAATGGTTCAGGACTTTTCGACTCAGAATAATTCCTTCTACCTGCTTACGAGCGGTGATACGGCATTCATGAGACATCTTGTATACATATATATGTACATGTAAACATATGATATATATTTTAAGAAATTATATTTTATATTAAATGTGTGTTACTTGCGTGTGTAATTCAGTAAACACACTTATTAGCAGTATGTCAATAAAACTGACAGCAACTTCCACGAAAACTTGGCATCAAAACTAGTAGACAAAGCCTACTGAAAACAACTCGCAGATCGATGACAGACTGCGAGCAGAGTCTGCCGACACAAATTGACGAGCAAGATCTTGCACAGCGCAAATCGGCAGCAGAGTATGCCATTTCATACTCCCGCTGGCAAAAAATCTCCTGAATTTTATGACAATGTCTGTAGGAAATCTGTAGTCCTTCTGACGACAAAAGTTGTTATGGATTTTCAGCATGATAAAATCCGCAAAAATTTGCAGATTTTGGTCCTGACCAGGAAGTGTTTGTACTTTACCTCGATTGGTATGTCACACATACGAAAATCTTCGACATATATAAATAGCATAATACATACTTTACAAGATGGCAGAGTTCGATAAAATGAGGCTTCGTGTATGTGTGTGTATGTTGTTCAATTAAATTATTGTCTATAACAGCACTGACATTAAGCTACTATCGCTGGAGGTACCCAACCTCCAAAACCTCGCTCCAGTTCTTCAGCGACGGCAAGCGTTAGACGATCTTGATAAAGTCCTGCTACGACCTGCGATTAAAATTACATTATTTATTTAAAGAATAAATTCTGTGTAAACATCTTTAATTCTAGAACGTAGAAATACCGCACACGCACTTGTATACCAATAGGAAGCCCTTGTTTGTTTAAACCTAGCGGACAAGCCGTAGCTGGTAGGCCTAATACATTGATAATCGCGGTATAGGAGAAATTAAACGGTTTAAATAACGGCTCGTAATGCATCGGAGCGGCAGTCGGATGTGTCGGAAATAAAAACACACCATCTTCTCCCAAAATATCCTAAAACAAAAACAAAAATCTTGTGACCAAGTGTCATAACCGATGTCAACAGCAGCAGTAATATATATTTCAACATTACATATAAAAATTTCTGTATAAATAAATATATATGTAATGTAAGATATTATAAGATACGTAAAGTCTGTAACAGAATGTTGGTGAAAGAAATGTAGGCGATTGTACCTTGAATTCCTGATAGAGATCTTTACTTTGTTGTATAAGTTTGGCGTGTTTCTCGCTTCCACGCTTTATGCCGAATTTCTCGAACACAGCAGTGAGAATAGCGACCAAAGTATGATTGCTCATAAACAACGTCATCTTAACAAGTTCCAACCAGATGTTGAGGTGACCTTTTCTATCGGTCAGTTCATACGAAAAGTCCTTGTCATCTGTGCACGCCATATTCGCTAACCAAAGACTCAAACCTTTTTTAAATTTTTTTATGTTCAATTTTGTGGCTTTAATAT
The DNA here is from genome assembly GCF_002006095.1 of Pseudomyrmex gracilis. Classification (NCBI taxonomy): domain Eukaryota; kingdom Metazoa; phylum Arthropoda; class Insecta; order Hymenoptera; family Formicidae; genus Pseudomyrmex; species Pseudomyrmex gracilis. Next base: position 355,037 of record NW_018020680.1, read on the forward strand.
TGTGCGCTTTCTTGAAATAGTCCAACACTCGTCTCATGGCGTCCCGTATTTCAGGATCCACCGGCGAAATTAAATACTGTCCGCCGTCGTCCTCCATATAATAAATCTAAATTTTGTATAAAAAGACGACTTTGTGTTTATTTATATGATAAATGTATTAAGACTATTGGATACTCGCGTTGCAGTCTTTACATAGAAATCACAAATATTTATATACCGCTGCAAGAATCACATGCGTCTATAAAATAATACTAGAAATCGATATTTTTCATACGTATCAGGTTTTTGAATGTTGCGTCGACTTGCCTTAATTTTGGAAATATCTACTTTTTCATCCAACTTCAACAGATCGGTATGTCTGTTCGCGATAATCTTGAGAGTCAGCGTCAAATCCTGCGCATATCTACACATCGGTCCAATTGCGAGTAACTGATCCTGATCTTCGCTGTGCGTACTGGGATACTGACCATCGTTCGAAACTATTCCTGTTGAGTGACAGTTTCGTTATAATAAGTTTATTATTAGTCACAGACGCATACTCTTAATCTTTTTTTACCTTTACTTGGCTTATGACCAAAAATTCCATTGAAAAACGCCGGCATGCGAATAGAACCGCCAATATCTGAGCCAATACCAAGCGGTGATCCAGCTGCTGCTTGAATACAACCTTCGCCACCCGAAGAACCGCCTACAATGTGTCTGAAAATACGTTACAAAGTTCTTACACATTGTGTCACGTAACTTCTCTTGTATATATTTGAAAACTTCGCGATATCACGCATAGATATAGGACACATGTACAATATACACACATACATGTATTTCTCTTCATTAAATATAATAAAACTACACGTTTCAATATAATTTCCATAAGGTTTCTAATTCTTTTTCATCACACATTTTTCTTCTTATAACTTCATTCGCTATGAAACTATTTTGAACCATAACATTGATTCTATTAAATGTAACCTTGTCGATAACTGAAGTCTCGATTCTGCTTTCGAAAAGCAGCGTGAAATAATATTACACTGATAAGGATGCAATGCATATTGTACCTCGTATTGTACGGATTCTTGGTTGTACCGAACAGACGGTTGTAGCTTTCCCACCACATTGCCAATTCGGAAACATTTGTCAACGCCAGAGGTATGGCTCCAGCCGATCTCAGTAACTTTATCGCTTCTGCATCTTTTTCAGCTTTAGTGTTCTTACGTATAACCAAACCGGCAGTCAATTGCATATTTTCGACTGCGATACAGTCCTAAAATGCCGATTTTTATATATATATATATTTTTTTTAGATTACATAATTTTTATTTCCGGAATACATAAATTGTAAGCATCGTGACACTAATGTTTTTATATTTATTCTCATATATTTGTCAATTTTTACATTAGATAATATAACATGATATTTGCAATATATTTCGTTGAACGTATCTAAGCTGAAAAAAAAAAACGACGATTAAATAAAATTACCTTGGTGGTGAAAGGTACGCCAAACAGTGGTTTCTCTTTGGATAGAAATTCCGCGGACGGAGCGTCCTGAGATCTCAATATTTCGTCACATTTTCTCGCTTCTTTAATAGCATTCTCAAACCTGTCCGCGACTACGCAGTTGAGTATTGGTTGAATTTCTTTTATTCTCTCTATGTAAGAAGATACCACATCCTCCGATGTTAACTGTGAATAATAAGCAATTAGTATGCAGCCATCTCACGGCTGATATGATATGACGCGCGTATACAAGCATTCATAATTAGGACTACATTAAGGATTATGATGCTGACGTATTTAATTCTATGGCAAAACGTTTTTATTTTTTTATTGCAACGAGATTTGATACAACAAAACAATCTGACTCTCCCCGCGATATGAGATAGAAAGTATAAAATTTTTATTTTTTATTTTCAATTTAATTTTCAATTTAATTTAATTTTTAATTTAATTTTCAACAATTTATTGTTCAAAACAAGCGATGCAGCGTTTGCGTGAGATACACAATCAAGTTTTTTCTTCGTTATTAGATACGATAGAAATCAGATAATAGAAGTTGCGCGCACAAAAAAGATCTCATACTGTACCTGTTTGTTTCGAATTTTTAATGCTAAAGTGGTTGCGCTATGCAAAAGCGTCAGATCTTTTATAGGCGGTTGAGATCGAGCCGGTCCCTTGACAAAGGCAATTAACAGCCATATTCCTCTCACGATCAGCTCGTAAAGACGAAAAGACACGCTCAGAATTTTTTTCATTTGCATTTTGCTTTGTGTTTGCTTTTTAAGTGACATATACCTGTCGAAAAAAAAGAGAGACATCGATATCATTTTACGCTGACGAGATAATAATCGCGCGCGCACATATGTCAAAAAAATCGCGGACTCAACGGTTTTTAAATAATACGCGTTAATCGGTATCGATAAGGAAATCGCGCTGTATTTGTTTCATTCTATTCTGTATTCTGTTCTCTGTAAATATTTATTGTATCATATATGTTTTATTTTATTATATATGTTATGTCATATATGTTTTATTTTTTATTATATTACATATATATAAAGACCACACGGGAGAAGAACTTGATAAGTCAATTGTTTTCGATTTTCTGTTTTTGATGTTATTTGGGTAGTTAAAATGGAGTATTTTAATTATCCGAAGCGAGAAAGAAAAATTTTTGACAGGTTCCGAGATATAAACATTTTTATAAAACGTTTAACACACAGAAATACACACACACACACACATACACACGTTTCGAACTTTAAAATCTCGCTCTCCTCTAAAATTACAAAAATGTGATTTGTCAAGTTCTTCTCCTGTGGTCTCTTCCTGGAAGACTCTTCCATATATTTACTTTTTTGTTTCTTCAAGATACGAATGTTTATAATAAAGAATTTATGCAAAAGAGAGTTGGTTTGATAAAATTATTGGAGTTCAAACACGCGGTTATCAAATGTAATTTTTGTTTCAGGACGGCAATACACATTTTCATCTCGCGTAGTTCTCTACTCTACTACTAATCGCGTCTTCTTCTCACAATGACAACCTGAACGACTGACAACGACATTGGGGCAAACGCATAAACACGTAATAGCCACACGTAATAAAATGCAGATTTCACGATCGCATCTAGCGGAGAAAAAGTGTGCATCAATATTTTTAATCAGACTGACTCAAAGGCGCGAATATCGCGCGTACTCGCGCGCACGCATGTTGTGCTTATTGCTGGATTTAACCATTAATGATGTAATCTCGCGAAATTACGTGTCAAGGCTGACAGAACAATGCGTTTGAGTTCAAGTAGCTTTACAACGAAATAACAGTTTAACGGAATTAATTAGGGTTACACCACGTGCGTTTACATTTCAATTTCGACGAATATATATATAACGTCGCACACGTTCAATCGTTAATTAACAAAACGACAATATCAAAGATACAAAAATTTGAGAATAAAGTAGTTCGAAAATAATGTAAAAAAAAGTAATTGAGTCGAAGCAAAGGCACAACTGCGCGTCTGCGATCGAAAGATTTTATTGATTAACCAAGTTAATCGGAATAAAAAAACGCGCTGATGCGTTAAGTTGATTTTAAAAAGTTAAATCAGTTGTCTTTTTATTCAAATAAATTCAACATTGCGTCTCGACCTTGCTTTTCAAATCCTTTTGTGAGGCAAATGCAAACGATGTATATAATTAAAAAACGTATTCTATTAAAATAAAGACATGGCAAAGTAAACACACATTGTGTAACGCGAAAGTTTTCTAATCGGAAATGGTTAGGTGTTTGAAATCGTACAAGTTATGGCACACAAAACACTTCAGCAAAACTACACAAGTTTCAATCAAATCAATCAGTCACACAGGCGCATTCTCTCGAATATGATTATTTACGTGCGAGAGAACGCTTGGTCTGTGATTGATTTGTCTAAGACTTACACGTCTTGAGTTTTTTTTTTTGCGTCCCATGATCTTTGAAACCGCTCTGGCGGGGTCTCATACATTTTTAAACAGTATTCAACAAACAAAACGTCAATTGATGACGTAGATTATTGAATATGTATTGTACTTTCATCTCTCTTCGAACAGACTTCAGATAAACAATATAAAAATACACGTTTTTGCGAATTGTTCGTCGAATTATCGCGTAAAAAATTATCCCAGATAGACTAACTGAGTGTAAGTTATTGTGGCAACTTGCCACAAATATGACTCGTATGTTTTCAGCAATGTAACAAAAGGGTGTATCCTCTTTTCAGTATGTTCTTGCCAGCAATAGTTTTCAAAATATATAATAACAGCAAGTTCTCAAAAACTCATCGGCAAATAAACTTATATTATTTTTCTCAACTTGTGAATAAAAATTATTGCTCATATATTGCTCACATATATTGCTGACTCACATTGTCATAAACATTGGCTACAACAATTGATTGATAATAAAACTCAGCACATATATTGATATCAAATTGACAAAAACATTTTTTAAGTCTTAATTGTTTAAAAACATTTTCGTTGCATTAAATAAAAACAACACAACAGCAATTAGCGAGCAACTTAATCTGTACAATATGATTTGCTTTATATTGAGTTTTCACATTTGGCTATCTGGGGGATCTCTGATCGTGTGTGTGACTGTTCGCGCGAAACAACAAAATGTTTCTCGACAATACGCTATTTTGCAATTATTCGAAATAAACGTTCGAGGTATATTGTCGAGCGCTGAAGAAGCTGAAAGGATAACACGATTGAAATATCTGCATAGTGTTTTTTTCTTTTTTTACAAACACGGTTGGATCTTGAATATATAAACAAACACATTTGAATGTATAGATGTTTTTGAATACGTTTATATAGAGAAAAACAAAGAAGAAAACAACTTTATTGTCTTTGTAGATACCGCGGGCTCATTAACATTTTTTTACTCACGTTAAAAAATTTGACATAAAAAAAAATCCAAACAACGTACGCATTTTTTGCAAAGAATTATTTATATAACATTAGATGTTTATTTAATACTTTTTTTGTTTGAACAGTTTTGGACGCACCGGTCTACTGTTAGACATTTCAATTTTTTTTCACTCACGTTAAAAAAAAATTCAACAATATGCGTATTGTCTGTGAATGAGAGTTATTTATGTAATATACTAGCTATTTATGTTCGAACGCGTGTTGTGTGCACCGATTTTCAAACACACACAACACGAAACTCCGCGCGGTCGGAGGAGTCAACACAAAAAAATAACCTAAATCTCAAACTAATAATAAAGAGTCCGTATAAATATTAATTGCATCATTTTATGTACCTCTGTAATTTAAATAATTTAACACGCGCGCTCACGCACACCAAACCGATCACCGGATGAAGTAATAAAGTGAGTCACATGTAGAGTCTGTGAGTCTTTAGTTTTTTTTTTTGGGAAGGAGGATGATGTCATATGAATCGGCAATTAGCTTAGAAATAAATATAATTTACAATATGGCATCGGAGAGAGTGGATCTAACGCGTGTAGAAAAAATTCTGATGAAAGAAAACGGTTGACAAAAACAACATAACGTTTTGTAACGTCACTGGAAAAAAATCGTTGCACGCGACGCAACTTCGCTTCAACAAACATTAGTATTAACGATAAAAAAGTTTTTTTTTTTCTTATCTACCATCTAATTCTCTGAATTGTCGCGACGTGCTTGGCGATTCGATCGATTTTGCAGAAATTTATCGGACCAGAAGAACACAAAGGATGCACGCACGATGCGCGTTTAACAAAATGACAGCCATATGTCAGATTGACATTTGTCCGATTAAAAAGTTTCTACGTGAAACTCGCGCGATTCCCTCAGGAATTTTCGATAGAACATAGGTCGAGAAAGAAAGTGGGTGGATTCACGTCTTTGTGTGATTTCGTTGAAAAAATAATCATCTCACAAGAACGTTCTCGAGAGACGATTACTTATCTAAAAATAAAAAATAAAAAAAAAAAAACAAAACTTGCCGGAGACCAAAAAAAAACTCGATATTGTTATAATCGAAGCGAACGCACACGTACCGAGAGCACAAGCGCCAAATAAACAAAATAATTGAGAGATAAATACACGGATATTAATTATATATTAATCTTAAGTTTGCGTATTTATTTATTCGCTTTATTTATTTTACGCACCGAACCGTGACTTATTTGTTCTGCGAGATCGTCGGTCAGTTTTTCTCACACAGCGACGATTTCACTTTTTATTAATTCTCGCCGCCTGACATTAAACCGAACCGAGATGCTGCGCGAGGAGGTAATATAATATTGACTTAAGAAATACTCACACAGGATTTAACGTCGTCACAGCGCGATGAGTTCTCGTCTCAGCTTGGGGGAAGGGGGGGGGAGGTATCCAAAAAAATTAAACAAAGAAAAAAAACATTCAACGATTCAGTCGATGTTCGTCAACACGCCGACGTAGGAGTGGTTTTCGTGCCGGGTTTCATCGACGACGTGACAACACACGCTCCTGTTGCATTCCTATTCGCGTATTTCCGCGCTGTGAGAAGCGATGTAAAACCGATTTTTTCGAACACCAAACCTCGACTGCCGACAATCTCGCGGCTTGATTTTCGCGGAGCGTCGTGGGAGCGAAACGACGTGTGCAACGCGGCGTTTACCAACACCGGGGACGAACGGTACACACACACTCGCTCGTCCATCTGCCACGCGGCTTACATCACTCACAGAGAGAGCTCCGGTCCGTCTCCCCGATACGTGTCGCCGCCTATACTCCGAACCGGGAGAGTCCGCAAACACTTCGGACTGTCGCGAATTGAGTCGCGAACGGAACGAGCCTGCGCGCAACAATCTCGGCACCCTGCGCGTCGAGAAAAATATAAATGTATATTCACGTACACACGCGTATATATGCACGAGAGACACAATCGCAATTACAGGAGCGGTCTCGAACTTGCTCACACCGAGCTTTGTGTGTGTGTCGTTTTATTTAGCAAATTTTTTTTATTCAGCAAGAGAAGCGCGTATCGGTTCGATGTTTTCGGTTGGAGCTATTTTTTTGTTTGCTACTCGTATCTCCGATTGTCAAGTTGATCGATCGATTGAGCGTTAATCGTAGTCTCGTTTGCTTCGGTTAAAATACGATTAGTCAATTTCACAACGGAATGAGATTAAATTAGAATCAAATTGGAAATGATAAAAAAACTCTGACCGTTAACAATTTAACATTTGTACGTACATACGTGTGACGTGTGATTTGACTATTTTAGAAATTGTCTCTCTCTTTAAGGGGCGGCTTTTGATTGAAACCTCGCGAATTTTAAGAGATACGATCCTGTCCGCGAGGCGCTCATGAATATTTCGCGTGAAGTTGGCCGCGGGACGGAGTAAAATGGCAGTTAAATCACAGTGACACACGTCCGGATCCCTAACCTCTCATCCCGACTCTCCGAAAGTGAGTACGGTTTCACTCGGAGTGATTTTTTCGAGGCCACTTGTCCCTTCCGTTAAAACGCACACGTGCGTGTTTGTCGAAGTGCGAAGTCCACAATAGCGCGCCTTCCACCTTGACAGAGTTCACAGATATGTACATAATTTACTGCTTGATTACAAATATATATAACCTAATCTAACCTAAACATCCGTGTAGTAACTACTTTTTTTGCCGCGAAAACAAGAGTTGAAGTATATAAATAATATGGTTGCGGTGAGTCTTGAATTGTATTTGTATTTGTTGTATGAAAAACGCGATTCTTACGCACAATCGCGCGACACACTCGCAATGACAATCAGCGTAAGAAAATATTCACGTGTTGGTTTTACATGAAAACAAACTTGCATCGAATCGAGAAACGCAAAGTTGAACACTTTTATCCTTATTTCAATTATCTTCTGACGTAGTAATGTCAAAAAACAAAATCGAAGTCGTATAAATACTTCCGACAATATGTATAACAGTATATGTAATATATTTATCACGCGTATAAACGTCTCAGAGATAAGACAAAGTAGATAAACTTATCTTGCAAGTGTTACACCGTTCATTTTACTAATATTGAAATATTGTTTTACACTTGTATATATGTAATATACAATAATATATATGTATATATTCCTATTTTATTAAAATTACATGTATATTTCGGGATAATAATTTTTTATTGCAAAACATCTCTCATCTATAATCTGTTTTTGTCATGCCACGTGTTGTGAAATATTTTAAATGTAAAATATTTTATCTTGTTAATTCTGTGGAGACATTGTGTGTATGTCAAATTTATAACGAGTTTATGATAAGTCATATGTTTGTAAAAAAACTTGATTAAAAACCATATATTCTAGTATAAACAATTTGTTTGTGGTTGTTTTCTGATAAAAACGACACATTCTATGTAACATTTATTTAAACTAAATATTTTTTTATGCACACTTGTTTAAGTTTATAAATATTTTTAAAATCCTTCTATTTTCTGTTGCAAATTTGTTTTATTTTTAAATAACGATATTCTTTAATCTTTATTTTAAATAATAAAACTACAAATACATATATGTTTTAAATAATTCAAAAGATAGGAAGTAAATAACCATGACCGCTTGCGTTTGCTTCACTAGTGCAGTGGTTCTAATGTCACATTGCAACCACTTATCTCCTAATCGTTTGACAAAAAGTGTTTAACACGCTCTGTAATTTTATTATTGCTCTACTCTCTTGTGTCAAGCAAGACTGTCATTGCGAGGTCTCTTCGTGAGAGAACTTTATAAACGAAAGGAGAACCCGAGGTTGAGTTATGGCACTCGGCCATAAATCTGACTGCAACACAATCGAAGCGTTATTAAATTTTCTGATTTTTAAATATAATGAAACGCATCGCACACACATATTTAACAAGCTTATGCAAAAAAAAAAAAAAACATTTTCAACTTTACAATTCATTAAATTAAATTTTTTATACATTTGGTTTTGCAAATTATTATCTGTTTAAAATTCTGATGAGTATTATTTCAGTCTAGCAATTTGGTCTTTGAGGTTTTAAATTTTAGCAATTAAAATCAAAACCGCGTCGTTTTTATTATGCTATGCAAATATCCGAATGCATTGAGTTTTCGCTGCTCTCTCGCTGAAGTTGAATCTGCACGGTGATACACATGGCTGAGCAAAAGTATTCTAAGTCGCAATTGTCGAGGGACAATCAAGTACTCCGTGCGGGGAAAACTTTGCAGAGAAAGTAATTGAGAAGGAAAACATGTGGTGTTCTCTAAAGCGTCTCGCTTTCTAAATTTGCTATCCGTGCGATACAAAAATACACGATGATACTTTTCTTATGATTATTGCTCGCAATATGATAATTTACAAATAATTACAATGTCGATTTCCTGTTCAAATTAAAAACTTACGTAAAAATAAATTATCTGTTTCTTGTTGGAAAAAGTTTGGAAAGTGACGAATGAATATGCAATTGTTTTCGAGAGAGAGAGAGAGAGAGAGAGAGAGCATTAATTAAATTATGTGAAAATTCTATAATATTGTGTAATCGCATGTGTATAACAAAAATTTACATACTAATTATTATACATATTTAATAATTATTTATTATAATCTTCAACAGAGTTCTGCAAGATAAACGATGGAATCTTCTTTATCAAAGTGCATCTGACGAAGCGGTGCTTCTTCTTTCGATTCTGGTCGGTACTCGAAAGAAAAAAAAGAAAACTGATGGACTCGACGAAGAGAAACGGTTTATCAAACGCTCGATCGAAAGATAAGAATGAAGAAACCAAGTGCCAAAGTTACGACACTTCTGGTGATATACAGGAACAAATGAAGAAAGTGGAGGTGAACCCTTCTTCGCCCACCAGCGTGTTAGCCAAGAACAGCCTAATATTACCTACGGAAGTTATCAGATCTAAACAAATCGAGCAAGTAAAAGCAAAAGTTGAAACAATGTCGTCCGGATCTGCCACTGGTAAGAATATATATATAAACAATGTTTATAAAAAATTTCTCTTAATTAACGTTTGAAACTGCAGTCCTTATATATACGGCTAAAAAAAATAAATATAAAAATTGAATAATACAAACGTGAATATATCAAGTAACAATTCTGAAATATATTATAAATTAAATGATGGTAAAATTAAATAATAAATTATAAAAAGAAATTTATAAATTTTAATATTTAAAGTATATATATATATATATATTGATAATTCTTCGTTTTATATATCATAAAAATATAGTCTCGCGTTTTTCACAGCTTATATTTAAGAAGAATTTATAAATCTCATATTTTTCATCCATATCAATTCATTCTCCATTGAATTGGATCAATAGTTTGTCGTAATTCACTGACTTCTCTCGCGTTGATCTCAGAGACGCGCGCTTCGACTGCTGAGAGATCCTGCGTGTTGAGCTGAGCGTCGTCCATCGCTACTATATTGATCTACCTGTCTCAGGGTTATATTCGGCCGCGTGTTTCAGCGCAGTACCTTCCGGTCCTTCACCACGAGATCACACCGGAACCTCATTCTCTCGTCTTTGTCGACGTGCGATCCATGTTTCGCATCGCGTTTTGTATTCCGTCCCGTTTTGAGAATTATCGCAAGTGATAATCTTGTTTCTTTTTTGTTCATTGACAATGCAGATATTTTTCGTTGGCTTTTTCGTTACATAGAATATTTAGGCGAACGAGTTTAGGTCCATCCATTAGTCGCGCGTCACTTTGTATCTATATACACGTATCATAATGTCGGTATTAATAGCCCGACGAATCAATCGATGATACCCTGAATTATGTAGCCTATATTAATACTGTTGAAGTTATTTCATTCAATTAGCGTCGCCGAAACAGTGAACGATGTTTACTTTATGTCTATTTATTTGTTAGAAGTAATGACTCGAATCAATTCAAAAGTTCGAGTTTTATAGGAAAAACAACGGCATTTTCAATATGCATATATTTATTTGTTTACACGATGCTTTGATCATTTTATATTTCTTATTTTGTAGTTTTTAATAGTTTTCTTCAGTTACTCGTTTAGATGATACAAAAGTGACGTAAAAGACCGATTGCAGCGTTGAAAAATTGATTAGATTTCGAAGAACAAAAACCTGCTTAAATAATATTTAAGGAAAATTATTAAAATGATTAAGATATTTGAGCAATTATTGAGAAGATTTAAAATATATAAAAAACAAATATGTGTCACTAAGTACGAGGAGAAAAAAATATATTATTTAAGACAGATGTGAAATTGGGAATAGCGCGCGGATGATAAAACTTTAAAACTGAGATAAATGTGCAAAATTGGTGCAGGATATCTGATAGCAAACACGTGTTAAATTAAATCTTTGTATTAAATTGAGAAGTTTTAATTTATGAAGTGATACGATCGATATTTGCGAAATCGAGAAATTTGATTAAAATTATATTAACGCCGTATAATTTAATAAATTATTTAATTGCTCATAATTCCATTTAAATAATTGATTGCCATTATAGCTATAACTGTTGATAATTAGTAATAGCTGTTAATAATTAATCTTCTATATCGATATATGTTTTCTTTTCCATATGAGATCGTATAATCATTCATATATTATCGGTATTAAATATATATTATTTTCAAATCTTTTTAACGTCAGACACTAAAAATAATTTTTACTTGTTTCTTTTGTTCACTTCATTTACATCTTTATTTTTTGTCGTACAACAAAGATGCTAAAGAAAGCTAATTATTGATAAAAAAAAAAAAAACCATTCGGATAATTAATATCACAAACTGACGTGTTTTTAGAATTTTTAACCCGATGGCGTGTTTTGTGAATTATTAAGAGAAATGATCGTGTCTCTGCAATTATTGTCGGTTCGATGAGAAAATGCCACGATGTTGCGGCGCTTCTTTAGTTTCCGCCGCGGATGGCAATGGGTCTCCGCAGAGTCTTGGTCTGCAGATCCAGGATGGTTAGTAATTAGTGTAATTGCCAATTAATCTATTTTTATAATAGAGTTTATCTGCACGCGAACATGCTCATCGTTGCGAACATAAATGACACACTGATGGTCTGCATTACAGTACAGATATTGTAGAGAAACTTACAGAAGAAAACAACTACTTCAGATGTTAAAACTAAGATCTAAAGTGTTGATAATGTTTGTCAGTTACAAAATAAAGTTGTTTGTACATTGTAGATAGTTTTACAAATAAAACTATATAACTGTAAAACAATTTTGTAAATTTAATAGTTTTTATACATATAGTATATTTACAATTTGTTATCTCTAGATACGTGCGTTTGTGTTGCGTATCAAACGCAATTTTGAGAAAAAAAATATAACAAAATGGCTAGTCTGGAGAAAAGTGGAAAGAAATTTTTGCTCACATTTTTATGTTTTCTCTTTTACTTCCAGGAAATCCGCGAAATAAAACAGCCCTAGCACCCGGACATAGTTTGATGGACTGGATTCGTTTGGGTAATTCGGGAGTCGATTTAACTGGAGTCGGTGGTGTGCCGCGAATCGTAACATTATCCGAGCTGGCTAATCATAATAAGCAAACTGACGCTTGGATTGCAATTCGAGGTGTGTTTATTTATATGCACTTTTTATTGTCTTGCTAAAAAAAACGATTACACGTTATTATCAATAACTGTTTAAATTTGTAATTACGCGGTGTTTCACATATTTAGTTTGTTTTATTACATACGTTATTTAAGAAGTTTTAAATAATTTTCTGAAAAAGTTCACACTTAAATAAAAATGCTTCTGCTAAACTAAAATATCTGATCTTTCTACTTTGTAGTAAATTGGACTTCTTTTAATTGCAGGAATTGTATTTAATGTTACGCGTTACATGGATTTCCATCCGGGTGGGGTCGACGAACTGATGAAAGGCGTCGGAAAAGACGCCACAAAGTTGTTCGAAAACGTAAGATTCCTTAATTTTCGTCGCACGTATTGTATCGCTACATCATCTCGCTAATTATTTTTACGTACCCATAGATCGTTAATTCTAGGTGCACGCTTGGGTGAATTATCAGAGCATACTGCAGAAATGCGTCGTGGGCAGATTGAGTCGCAGCTCTTCTTGCACATCGAGTACTTCTTCCAGAACGGAAAAATTGGCCACGGGTGCGAACAATTGTTCGTCCGTGACGTTAGGTCTAAGTTCCGCTGGTAAGTGTTCGTTATGCTCTGTCGCGTCAAACGGTTTTCTAGGTCGTCTATATTTAGCATTGCTGAATTAATAAATCTTTAAAGCGGTCTTCAAATGCATAAGTTTGTGCGCGTGTATATAAATGTTGAATTATTATAATATAAAAATGTTTACTAAGTAAATTATAAAAACAAACTAGAACACACAAAGTTTTTTTTTTCTTATTGTTTCAGCACAAAAGAAAACTGAAGAAAACTCGGATATACCCAATGTAAATATGGATTGGCGGCAAACATCTAATTCCATAACGCTCTTTTATCAAGCGGTGCACACGTATCCAGGAGTATATTACCAATTACAAAGATTGAGCAACTCAAAAATTATCTTTAGACTCAATTTTGAGAAATATATTATCGTTCACGAACTCGAATTAACTGCTGATGTGGAATGGCCGCCGGTTCATAAGAGAGATTTCGATACGATGCAGGTAAATTAACTGACAAACAAATAACACGTTTTATATTGTTACATCGCGCGTTTTGTGAATACAAAAAAAAAAAAAACATTTTTAACATTGTAGGTAGACTTTACATTTACAAAGAGGATCACCAACATATGGAAATCTCAGGGAGATCATACGTTATTGCGAGAATCCATTACAAATAAACGCACTTATAAAGAGTATGAGGTACTCAGTAATACATCCCTTTGCAAACTAGTTCATTTGTTAGTTTTACGCGCCAAAGATTCTCTAGAACTAATTCCCATTGGTAGACACGTAGAAGTCAAAATGAATGTAATGGGTGAGTATAAAATAAATAAAATAAAAAACTTTCTCGACGTTTGCATTTACTTCTTATTTACTGAAACGTATATTTAATTGCGATTTATTTGCGATGTGATAAGAACTACTAACGAAAAACGAATTATTTTGTTTTCAAACATTGACAAAAATATACTGATAACGATATGTAACATAATGATATACATTTATCGCAGGAATGGAAGTATCGAGGTCGTACACGCCTGTCCCACCGTGCCTTCATCCCGAAGATATGGCGCCACAATACAAGCCAGATTGTATTTGCTTGATGATAAAGCGATATCCAAATGGCGCACTCAGTCCGTCCGTCACAAATTTGCAACCTGGCCAAACCCTTACGATGAGCAATGGTTTAGGTGCCTTCGTAACCGAATCTTTCGATCGGTATCCTACCATTCATATGCTGGCAGGTGGAACGGGTTTAACCGCGATGTTAGGAATAATTCAGCGAGCTTTAGCGAGACGCAGCGTGTAAATACAATCAATTTTGAGATTTTTTGCAAATTTATTTAATTTTTTGGTTTCCGAAATATTGCAAAATTATAGAAGAACACGTCGATGTTCAGCATCGACAACGGAAGATAAATTTAATTCGAAATAAAATTATTATTTAAGTTTTTCTGTTTTAACTTTTATAACTCTTGCAGAAAATTAATCAATCTCCTAAACTTCAACAAGGATGAAGACAATATGTTTTATGTGGCACAACTTGATAAAGTGTCTGCAGAAAAGAAGTGAGTATGCACGCGAGATAAAGTGTATTTGTGTGTGTATCATACACACGCATTTACATTTCTTCTTACAAATAATAATTTATCAATCCGTATATCTTCGTGTGTAATATCTAAATGTATTTGTCAGGTTCAAAGTTACACATATCCTTTCGCAAGCAGACGATAAATGGAAAGGTAGACGTGGTACTGTTAGCGATGAATTGTTGAAAGAACTAATTGGCGAGTCTTCGCCAGACGGATGTATATTTACGTGTGGACCAAAAGGATTTATGTTATCCGCAAAAACGTACGTGTGAAAATTTTATATATTAGAGAAAAATCAAATTTATATGATTAAAAATTACTTTTGCGATTGTCTTCATTCTTAATCAATTATTAGTTTTTATTCATTAGTTTTTATTCATATTTCTATTGACTTGTTTCATTATGTTTCAGGAGTATAGAGAAACTTGGTTGGAAACCTTGTCAGATATATGAATTCGACGATTAATCGTCTTCGTTGAAAGTATACGTCTTGAATATACACATATATATATATACATTTCCATTTTTTTTCTAGAGAGTTTTTAGAGAAAGCCTAATAAGAGCTGAAATACACTTGTACCTGTTGAACCACGTTGATTCAGTTAAATATTACAGATTTTTCCCGACTACGTGAAAACTAGCTGTGTTCACATAGCTATGTCTTTTAATCACATGTATATTTTTCTGAAATTATGAAGAGAGATTTTTAAGCACTTTTACTCCCGTCTTCGCTCATGACGACGCACTTAGCTGCGATAAATTGTAATATTGCAATTCTTGTAAAGTTATTCGTAATTTTGCAATTGTATCGCGCATCCGAATTACAAAAGATAAATCACGCTTCGCGATTTATAGATAGAAAGTGAAATGTAATCCAATTAAGCGCGGAACCCGGTTCTAAAAGTTAATATTTAGGAAAATATGAAAAAAACCAAAAAAAAAGAAAAAACCTGGTTAGTTTCGCACCTGTTGCGTAGAAATGACGTGACGATTGTTATTTATGATTCGACACGATATGATGGTCGTATTTTTTTTTGTGAGCGTACATGGTATAACAATGAACACAATTAAGCGGATAAAAACTAATTTTTATATACCGATGATTTCGATGAGTTTATAATTCGTAAAATGCATTTTATGTATATAAGGTGAGTGTTTTTCAATCAGTACATACTGTTTATTCTTGATACGTATTGTTATATTTCTGTAAATAATGGCAAAATCGAAATATAATTGTTTCTTTGAGTGATGTTTTGTAAGCTGCTGTGCGCATTTATTACATACGAATGTATCTATGTAAGCCAATATTCATTGAGAATAAATGCATACGGATGAATGAAATCAAAAAAGACCGTCTGTTTTTTTCCGAAGGAATATTTTTGTAAAAAAAGAAATAATACCGCTTTTTAACGTCGTAATTGGCCGCAACGAGGATCTTGAATAATTTAAAAGTGGAAATAAAACCACTGATATTCTCTTATAATTAACAAATAATTTAAAATATTTTCGACAGCGCACATTTTCAACTTTGTTATTATTTTTATTTCATATTGAAAATACATATTTTTTCCAGCGTTGATTTTACACTCTTGTATATATATATATATATATACAGCTTAAAAACAGCAACGTGACATAATGAATCCTTGTTTCTTTCTTATTTCTGGCAAATTCTCAGAACATTTGAGAGTGCTACAAAAAGTGAGAAGTTACACCGAGCATCAAGGATACGTTCTTATCTCCTCTCTTAAGCAAGAAAAAACTGCTAAGCTTTCGAGTGCATCGCGAAATAAGAAAGAGGAGAGAGGAGGATAGAAATTTTCACCTTCAATCTCTCCAAGACGCTCCGTTACCTCCAATAATGTACACTGGAATATTTATCTAAGCAGTTCAAAGAAGAAAGAAGAAAAGAGAAAGAGAGAGAGAGAAAGCTTAATAACGTCTTTCCATCGTTCTCTTCCTACCCTTCTAGCGAGCGGTTTCTGCAAAAGTGCCACGCCGACCGTTCGACCGATAAGAGAGAACTTTCCATAATGCAAAACTTCGAGACCGGTTTAATTTTCCGGCGCCGTATACAAAAGTGCCTATTGATCGCGGTAAGTTCTTCCCCGCGATGTGACGTAACGACATCACACAGCCGGGTGGCAAGATGAATGTCTTTTGGCTTCTCTCTCGCTGCGCGCGCGTTGTGTCGTCAGGTCTAGAAGAAAATTATGTCACACAGGCGGTGCGACGACGCCGCCGTCGTCGGGTCCCGATCGCTCGATTGTGCGACCTTCTTCTTCCTGGCCTGCGTGTTGCTCATCTCGACGGCTTCAGTAACTAGCTGCGGCAAATTGCGCAAAAAGCTTAGTAACATTTTAGCAAGAGAACATCGCGAAGATGCTTAACGACCTGGATATATGTAAACGCGCCAACGACTTCTCGCTATTTTGCGACCGGTGAAATCGGCGACTTGTGGTCATTTAACGCGCCGTCGATTAGCAAATCTCTCAGGACTCTCTCTGGTTGTGTTTTTGCAAAAAAGACATTTAAAGATAATTTGTCTTTTCTTTTTCACATCACAGACAACAAGTTTTTCACAAATGTCCTTTGGACGAAATATTTTCCGCGCGTGTTGTCTGGATTTCTTCCTCGCGGAAAAAAAAAGCTTGTAACATTTCGTCATTGCGAAACCGTGTCTTTGTTAAAACACGTAAAAGTCAACCCTAAAGTGGTGTAGTCGAGTTGACTGGATTAATGTCTCTGTCAAGGACACGTTCACAATAAAGCACACTGTGTATATACGAAGAAATCTTGTGCAGCGCGTGTTGTGTATTTGAAAAACCGATACCCCGCGCGGTGTATCGGCCCGATATTGAAAATTAAAATTCTATACACCTAGTAGGAGGGAACGACTTTATCTCATATCTCGCGCCAGCCGTTGTATGTAACGTCAAAATAGTTTTTCCGACACAATGTCGGCACGTAGTGTGCAAGGCACGTGCGCCCTGCAAAAGGTGTGATCGGAAATATTTTTAGTCCCCGCGGTTCTCCCGTCTCAAAATCAAAGACGCGAAAAATTCATCAAAATCCTTGAGATTAGACGATCGCACGATCGCAGATAATCTATATAGATGTAATTAAATTTTCGCGATGATTTTTGCGAAAAAAAAAACAAAATTTCATAATTTTTCTCAGATCGCACGCGTTTCCAAAATTGTCAAATTTTCCGAACGCGGTGTGTTTCGATTGTTCAAAGTTTTCGCTGAGAATTCGAAGTTTTTTTTTATCAAGTCACATCGGATCGATTTAATCTGTCGTATCATTGCGCGCTCTCAGAATTTGCAATTATGTCTAAAAGATGTAATCACAAAGGGAGTGATGATAGTTGTGAAGCGCGCGGAATCAGCGGTGATATATCTCTGTGTATTTCTCAAAAGCCGCGCAATGTACTATATACATGTCGGGAATGTGCGATGGTCAAACAATGCATCGCAAGAAAAAAGAGGCTGGCATTATACTCGCGGTTCCCAGGATCGATCGCGTCCGTTCTTTTGACACGATGGAGATAGACGGGTACACACGCGGGTAAGTGCACGACAAAAAAGTTCTTTTGTTTTAGCACGGATACGTAAATACTTTGCCCGGCGAAACCGGGTTAGTCACGTAGCACAAGTCAACGAAAAGTTCATGGCTGATGGTGTGGCCCGAGTGTGTCGGAAAGTGCAACAGTTTGTTATCAGCATCTCTGCAAGCTGCCAATAAAATAGCCATTGAGAAAACAATGACAAGCAGGCAAATAAAAAAAAAAAAAAAACTAAATTAAACTATAAAAAAAAATACTTTGTATCTACTTTATGTTTGTGTGTAAAATATAAATAAATAAATATATAGAACGCATAATTTGTAACCAATTATTTTTTGCAGGAACAAATAATACTTTTGTAGAGAGAGAGAGAGAAAGAGAGAAAAAAGTATATAAACTTTTGTGTATAGAAAGTCGTTTCCGTATACAAGCGATGTTGCGCGTTTCTTGCACGTTGGTATCGGTATCGGAATTGGTATTTGCAGAAAGATCCGTGAAAGAAGCACGAATTTATCGTAAAGCTGAATAGAAATCGGCAGCTGGATTGACATCGCAAAGTGAGTGCAAGAAAGTGCACTTGCGTTTTTCTTTGAGTTTTATCAAGAAAGCAGAAGAAGAAAAAATATATTCTAAGATATATAAAATTTAAAGAGCGTCATTTCTTCAACTTGTGTGTCGCGCGATTTTTTTTTCAGCAAAATAATCCATCTCGTCGAACAAAATTTTGAAACTTGCATTCTCCGTTTTTTCTCAAGAGTTTTTTTTATTCCGTTTCAGAAAATATATAACACGAATAATAATAATAATAACAATAATGCAATGCGAATTGATGGAAGTTGATTTTGTCGATAGTATGGTAGACGTACAAATTTATCGCGATATACATTAAGAAAAGAAAAGAAAAAAAAAGAAAAAGAAAAATACACCGATAAAGCCATATTCTTTCCATTTTATTATTATTATCGTGAAACACAGATTCCGCTCACGGATTTCTGTAATGTCTGTTTTCTCATTCCATCCTTACAAGAAAAGTAGTTTGCATAAATTGATGAAGTAATTCAGTCGTTATTAGATCGACAGATATATAGAGGGTGGGTGTGAGAGCGCGGTCGCGAGGGAGGGGAGGAGAGAGGGTGAATGGGATCGCAGAATAGATGAATCCTATTTTAAGTTAAAAAGTCACTCCCGTAACTCACTTCCACTCATTTCGACCTGCCCTCTCGAGAACCAACCCCCCGATAAATTCTAATCCAATTATTCCGCCCCCGTCTATGTCACAGATGAGATCATGGTCTAGTAGAAAAGGATAGCGCGGGATTGTTAAGCCTGCTGCTTGCGAACTAATTCCTACTGTTGAGCGCAATTCGGTTCTAACTCGCGCTCGCCTGGGAATAGTTAGCGTTACATCTAATCACTATACTTCCTTTGAGACGCGAGTTTTCCAACTTGCGCCAATTCATTCGCAAACTCAATTTCCCCGCTTCCACACACATAATCGCATTCTCTCATAACTTAATAAATAGGATAGCCAGTATTTGTGAATTGTGTGTCGCGCACGCTTGCCGCACGAAAATCCGCCCTTTTGTGTGTCATTTGTACATTTATTTGACAAAAAAACAATGATTAGGAATATATTAATTTACGAAGAATAAAAAAAGATTTTGCAATACAGAGAGAAATAAAACTAATATCTTTATCCACACACACACACAAACATATTTCCGATGTATCGATAGTTCCTATTCGATATTCGTTTCCAAATGTCAATATCGAGACGATATCGAGTTTTCAACCTTCGCGATCGTTGTTCAGATATTATTGAGTCGCATTATTGGCGCGACCTTTCACGTGTAAAGGACACAAACGTTCCCGCGTCTGTGCGTGCTACCTATCGCGAACTTGTTATTCAATGTAAAAAATATTTGGTTTATAAATATCGAAAAAAAATAAAAGTATCTCAATACAAATGTGAAAAAAAGTGTTTTCGAGCTTCTGGAAAGTTGAAAGCGTCATATATCACGACGCTACGATATATGTTACATATATTATATTATATATTAAAGCAAAAATATCTTCATTATGTAAATAAATCAATCTACTAAAACCACTGTAGAAGCGACGCGGGAAAGAAAGTAGATGCGGGGCGACGCGCAGCAAGGACACGGTGATGACGGAGAGATGAAGGTGGTTGGATGCCACCGCGCGGCGTCCAGGGGTGGGAAGAGGGTTGAAAAGAGAGAGAGAGTCTCGCGTCGCGCGCGCGGGGAACGGCAGAGGGTGCGGATGTACCGGCGGGGGTGGTAGGTAGGCGCGCGGGATGGGATGCTGCGTGAGAAGCAGAGAGAGGTGTTTCAGTCGCGCGGCGGCTCTTGGCCCGGTTGGTCGATCGAGTTGGTCATTCGGTGCAACAACCAAAAAATAAAATTATACGATAGAAAAAACACAAAATAATCATTTTTGGTTTCACGACAAACGCAGAGAGTATCATCGCGTATATTTTTTTTTTCTCACGATAAACTCTGGAGTGCGAATACGAAATCGCGTAAATTCGCGCATAGAGAAGAGAACCGACAGGCAATCGGCGTGAACAACCACCTGTGTCGTTATCGTCGTCGTCGTCGTCGTCGTCGTCGTCGCCGTCGTCGTCGTCGTCATCCTCGCGTGATACGCGGACAACTTCAGTTCGGACATGCACACACACACACACACACACACAACACACACACACGCTCGGCCACGCGCTTCGTGAACTCTCGCCGATTGTCCGTCGCGTATTCGCGACACTTCGCGTTCGTTACGAACCGCGCGGGCACGAAAAAGCAGCAGCTTTTGTCCTCATTCGCGCCACAGTTAATCTCGCGAGGAGTCAAGGTCGCGTTCGGAGAAGATTCTCCGCCGCTTTCCCACCCTGCGCGACGTGTGCGGGGACTGTGCAACAGTGTAGAAATTCGAGGAGTTCCTCGAGACCGAATATCGCTGCCGGCTGTCGAAACCGGCGATCATCGAGAGATCGCAGATATAGAGCATCAGGAACCGGGGGATCTTCTCGATGGGAGGTAAGCGCCGTGTGTGTTACAAGCTTGAATGAGTTTCCGAAAACTCGTTCGTGCAACAATTCGCACGGGGATTGTTCTTCTTGAAATAAATGAGATCTCGCGAGAGTTTTGTTTCCCGCGGCGATTCGGAAGCCATATTTTTTTTTGCTTGTTGCTTGACGCGCGCGATAATTCGGACGGCGCGCCGAGTGCGTCGATGCGATTAGGATTTTTTTTTTTTTCAAATAAACAAAAAACAAAAAAAAAACAAGCAAAGCCGCGTTAAACCATAACGAGCGCTGACCACTTAATACAAGTTCACATTGTGTACACGACGCTGCTTTTAGAGAAAAAGAGAGAGAGAGAGAGAGAATGATATCGGGCTATATGTAAGAAAGATGGCTTCTAATTCTCTCAGTATATTTCTCACGGCGAATACGTTTGATGCGCTCGTTTTACGTGCGCTTTATGCTCCGACGCACAAGGTTATTATTAATCGATCGCTTTTGCGTGATAATTTTAACCTGGCGCGTTTTTTTTTTTTTTTTTTTTATTGATTTGCATAATTCCGCCAATCGAGATATTTTCCAGGCAATATGGAAATTTAAATTGCTCGGAAATGCGGCGGAGACGGCTATAATAAATATAGCCTTCAAAACGGATGTAATATTTGATGCGCTATATTACACTCGCGCGTGTATATACAAATTAATAAATATTAATCCCTCAAAAGCAGAAGCAGTTTTTTTTTTTTTTTTTTTTTTTTTTAAATAAACTTTTCATGCGCGTTTGAATAATAATGTATATTTCAAAATGCGCCGGAACATTTTGCACGTTCATTTGCTTTCTGTTTATTACAGTGCGAGGTAATTATTAATCGATCATTTTCGGAACACACTCGCTCACGGGTCATTTGCTGATTTCGAGTTTGTCGCGCGTTTACACAATCAATTATACGCACGAATGTAAGCGTGTTTGATAAAATATTCGTACATTTTGTTTTTTGAAAATGTTGCCGTTATTAAATATAAATGAGAATTATATGATATACCGCAAAAAATTGATAATAGCTTGATTAATATCAAATGTATTGACACGATGCCGAAGCTTTTCCCACACATGTGATTCTCATTTCAACACGTAGATTCGTTACAATCACAAAATATTCGCTTCAACGAGATTGAAGCAAATATTTTGTGATTCTATATGTACATATGGTTTTTACATAATAAAACGCTCGAATTATCTGCTAATGAGCTGCCGGTAAAATATAAAAAGCAACTTTTTTACGGAGCTTGCGAGCTTTTGTTCGAAATAATTTTCTGCCGTACATCGAGTTTATATTCGACTTCGAATATTCGAGACGTGTAATATCGTCAAAAACTTGGTCTCGCGCTCCGCATGCAAATTCTGTATTTTGACGCCAATTCTTCGTAATGTTATGTCTGTTAAATATTATTTTAAGAAATCTTATGTACCAAAAAAGAAAAAAGAAATAATAAAAACAGTGCAATTATCAGATAACGTTGTGCACACACAAGAGAGTATCAAGATGCAGAGTTTTCGATGCACAATTCTCTCAGGCGCAATCACTCTTAACACCTCGAGCTACCAGCCGTTTGATCAAATGCGCTTTTATCTTCACGCACACAAGAGCCATAAAGAAAGCAAACACTTCGTAACATTGACACGAATCGGAGATTTTCTTCTCAGAAACGCGTGTCTCTCCCGACGCGTATTACGCGATTTGTGTGCATAATCAATTCGGGTTCGTATACGCCACCTCGCCGATTGGCGGAAGCTCGATAAAGCGCGACGACGTTTGATCGCGCGCGGATTGGCTGAAAAGCCCAATGCCAGCATATGTGAAATCGCAGTCAAATGTGCGTGCTTATGCGTGTATGTGTGTGTGTGTGTGTGTGTATACATATGTATGTACATATGTATGAATACGACAAAGCAGCACCCCCGTATGTGTTTACATTGTGCTCAGCGGTACGTCGCGTCGTCGTCGTCGTCGTTGCGCGAATCGCTTCAAAGCAACCCCGAAATATCTGTTCCACCGCGATGGTTACCATTGCGCAAACAGACAAATACATTTTCATGGAATGTAAAATATGGAGCAACGGTTACTGCCGCATGAATTAGTGAACATAGTTTCCATCTCCATATGTATATTTCACCGGGGCTGATAGCGAATTCCTTCACTCTCCTCTCCCACCGTCTACCTCTGACAACCATAATTCATAGTTCACGGGGGAGGGGGGCGGGGGTGGGATAGAGCATAACCCTTAACCCTTTCAGTCTCTCTCCGACGCATTCGCGGAATGACAGTGTAATATTGAAACGTTTCCCGACTGATGTCTGAAGATACGGTCAGACTGGTATGTCGAGGTCTAACGAGACTTGATTTCGGACGTTTAAGCACGCTATCGGCTGAAATTCTTGTCCACGGATTTTGGTATTGTTATACATAATTTTATTATTACATTGGTATTTCGTCGGTTGTGCGTATATATATTTATCAATTGGTAACGTTTATATTTTATTGAAATTAAATTAAATTCTCATTAAAAAACCGGAATTGAAACCCTTGTGAAATTACACATCTCGGAAATAAGAATTATACGTGTATTAATTATTCTCATGTATTAATTTTGTGTGTGTGAAACGCGATTTTGAAAGTATCTACGACAAACGGAAATTTCTTAAAATCCTTATTTGTTCGAAAATCCAGCTTCTAGTTTAAGCTATTAGTTTAAAATATAGAAGTTTCTGTTTTCGTCGAGGAGCTCAATAGAGTACTAAACTGGTTGACCTTATATGAAACGAGTTTGTTTACAAAGAGAATCTCTCTCTCTTTCTCTTTCTCTTTCTCTCTCTCTCTCTCTCTCTCTCTCTCTCTCTCTCTCTCTCTC